>NC_053114.1:28665578-28965578 GCF_010015445.1 Perca fluviatilis
ATATATATATATATATATATATATATATATATATATATATATTAAACAAAGTACCAGTTCACAGTCATTGTAACAAATTTGAGAATCGGTGAACAAAACCTTCCCTCTCTCTGTCTCTCCCACTCTGTGTAGTGTGGAGAGGTTTCTTCATTAAAACTGACAGAGAAGCCAGAGGCACGGAAAGTGTTATAGCTCTGCAGACCTGTCACCACTTTCTCCACAAACTATAATTTAATGCTGTACAATAATTGAAATAATTCTTTCATTTACTGACGAGGCTGCCAAATGTTGAACCTGAAAACTGCCGACAGCAAAGATAATGTGTTCCCTCATGGCGTTTTCTTTTTAAATTCATTTTCTATTCTAATGTATTAAATGCATAAATTCTCTCACTAATGGTTTGTGTGAGGCAGACCAACACCCTATTCATTGATGCAGTGTAGAGGGGGTTTTATGCTTAAAACAAGAACAACCATAATAAATGCCAATAAATCTGTGGGCATGTCCATTTTTTCCATTGCCCTAAATTAATGCTTAGTTAATCCCTTTTTCTGCATTGGCCATTTGCAGAAGGTAATGGGGAGGTTTTGCTGCAAAATACTGCAGGACTTTATTTGGACAATGAGGTGAACCATTTTGTAAGAACCTAATTTGTAAAACAAAATATGCAGAAAAAACGCTTTTAACTATCATCACTTTCTCCATTAAAATGTTCTGTTATTGATTAAGATTAGCCCATAACTTAGGCTAAATATGTTTTAAATCATCGTATACAAAATGCCACTTGGAATGTCAATGTGTGTGCATGAAATCACAGCATATTGTTTACACAGACTACCTAATCAGCATAATAGGTATGGATATGACATTCAATCCTAGGATATAGTGATGAAGTATTCCAGTGAGGGGAGGCACGTATGATGGTGTGGTGTCCAATTAATCTAAAAATGTAAAAGTGACAACAAATAGAAACTACCAGTTCGTTTTTGAAATTGAAGTGAATTCTTTGTACATAAAGTTCATCAAAAAATATTTGCAGGATGCCCCATGAGAACTCAAACTGAGTGACAGTCTGAACATCAGAACAAAAAGCAGTCACCTTCTATGCTGTGTGGGTCATGTGCTCCAAGAAATAAGCAATTTAGGCAATTATAAGTTTTCCTGACACTTACAGTGAATTAGCATTTCATGTTGCTTCATTATTCATAGAACTGCCATCTTTAAGGCTGTTTTCCACATGTCAAAATTGAGGCACGGTTTGCAAACTGAATATCAGATTGTCCCATAGAGAAAGAATATTTCAAATCTCAACACAGATCCTTTCCTTACCGTAGAGTATTAGTTACATGTCCAAGCTTCAAATTTGGACAGTAGTACTGATCTGCAAAGCAGTCACTCAGCTATTGATAAAATAATAAATAAACTTTTGATAAAATTAAAGCTTCAGAGGAATTATTGATGGTGGCCAAATTCTTTTTAGTTTAGAATTTTGTTTAAGAGATCCATCAGTGCCCAATATTGATGCCTTAGGTTGTTATATTTTTTTTCTTATTGTGTGTGTGTGTGGAGAGTCTGTGTTTAGCCTTTTCTTTTTCAATATCTGATCTAAGTGTCTTAAGTTGTCAGGTCTCACCTCAATGCTCAACACTTTTTTGTATCTTGCCATCACAGGAGAGCCTAGCAGGAGGCTTAAGATGCTCAGAAAGTTTAAAGAAATGTTCAAAGCAATTCAAGATGTTGGAAGCAGTGAAACTACATGGGGTTTGTGCTCTGTTACTCGTGTACATTATGTATTTGTAAAAGGGAGCAGTCGGAGGGAATAACCTCTGCAGCTTCAAGCAATTATTCAATTGCTGTGTTGAGAAATAACCCCTCCTTGTTCTTGCTTTTCCTTCTATCGTCCCTCTTTATCATATTTGATAAATGTGATGATTCAGTGTTTGGCAAGTCCAACTCTTTCTTTCAGTCACTTTCCCGGGGCGATGTCCAGGGAGGGTCACTATGGCCACCATGACAACTCCATTGTGTTGATTACAGCAGTGATAGATAGGTTGTGCTATGAGATGAGTGAAGAGAGAGAGAGGCTGAGACACAGGAAAAGCTGAGCTAAGAAACAAAGAGCAGAGAAGAAAATTGTACATAGGAGAATGGAAGCTCAGAAGATGAGATGGAGCAAGACAAAAGAGAAAGGGAAGGTGACAAAGTAGAGAGAAGAGTGGGGAGAACAATTGACAGTAGTATTTTATGGAATTTAAAAATCTTTATTCTGGGACTGACACAATTGTAAAATATTAGAGGTGTAAGGATACATCTGATTGTGTGCAGGTCCCTGAATTTAATCAAATCAAAACGCCTTTCCTCTGAACCCTCATCTTAAAGTGATGGTTCGGAGTAATTTACCCTAGGGTCCTTTGCACCATGACCTCGAGCCAAACACCCCCCCAGAAGCTTTTTTCACCTGGGTGTAACATTGGGAGAGTTAGCGTAGAGTAGCGTTAGCCACTGAGTAGCTTAGCGCGGGGCTAATGGACCCACGTTTGTATCTCTTAAATGACCCCAACTAATAATGCCCGAAATGATACCAAAGGTCTACACTAGTATATATAGGTTATGCTCTGTGATTATGAATTATTTGCATCTGCATTATTGATATTCTGTTTGTGTTTATTAGGGCGATAATAACCAGTTAATGCAAATTCCTTTTTAACGCCACAATTTTTTTGACGTGTGATTAATGCATGCACGTTCTGTGATTTAGGCCTCCTAACACCGAGCACGCCAAGAGGAAGAAGGTGACCGCCATGGATGTGGTGTACGCTCTGAAGAGGTAGGGCCACAAACTGTACAGCCACACACTGAAATCCTTGCCGATGTACAGTGCCTTGCGAAAGTATTCGGCCCCCTTGAACTTTTCGACCTTTTGCCACATTTCAGGCTTCAAACATAAAGATATAAAACTGTAATTTTTTGTGAAGAATCAACAACAAGTGGGACACAATCATGAAGTGGAACGAAATTTATTGGATATTTCAAACCTTTTAAACAAATAAAAAACTGAAATATTGGGCGTGCAAAATTATTCAGCCCCCTTAAGTTAATACTTTGTAGTGCCACCTTTTGCTGCGATTACAGCTGTAAGTCGCTTGGGGTATGTCTCTATCAGTTTTGCACATCGAGAGACTGACATTTTTGCCCATTCCTCCTTGCAAAACAGCTCGAGCTCAGTGAGGTTGGATGGAGAGCGTTTGTGAACAGCAGTTTTCAGTTCTTTCCACAGATTCTCGATTGGATTCAGGTCTGGACTTTGACTTGGCCATTCTAACACCTGGATATGTTTATTTGTGAACCATTCCATTGTAGATTTTGCTTTATGTTTTGGATCATTGTCTTGTTGGAAGACAAATCTCCGTCCCAGTCTTTTGCAGACTCCATCAGGTTTTCTTCCAGAATGGTCCTGTATTTGGCTCCATCCATCTTCCCATCAATTTTAACCATCTTCCCTGTTCCTGCTGAAGAAAAGCAGGCCCAAACCATGATGCTGCCACCACCATGTTTGACAGTGGGGATGGTGTGCTCAGGGTGATGAGCTGTGTTGCTTTTACGCCAAAACATAACGTTTTGCATTGTTGCCAAAAAGTTCGATTTTGGTTTCATCTGACCACAGCACCTTCTTCCACATGTTTGGTGTGTCTCCCAGGTGGCTTTTGGCAAACTTTAAACGACACTTTTTATGGATATCTTTAAGAAATGGCTTTTTTCTTGCCACTCTTCCATAAAGGCCAGATTTGTGCAGTATACGACTGATTGTTGTCCTATGGACAGAGTCTCCCACCTCAGCTGTAGATCTCTGCAGTTCATCCAGAGTGATCATGGGCCTCTTGGCTGCATCTCTGATTCGTTTTCTCATTGTATGAGCTGAAAGTTTAGAGGGACGGCCGGGTCTTCGTAGATTTGTAGTGGTCTGATACTCCTTCCATTTCAATATTATCGCTTGCACAGTGCTCCTTGGGATGTTTAAAGCTTGGGAAATCTTTTTGTATCCAAATCCGGCTTTAAACTTCTCCACAACAGTATCTCGGACCTGCCTGGTGTGTTCCTTGTTCTTCATGATGCTCTCTGCGCTTTACACGGACCTCTGAGACTATCACAGAGCAGGTGCATTTATACGGAGACTTGATTACACACAGCTGGATTCTATTTATCATCATTAGTCATTTAGGTCAACATTGGATCATTCAGAGATCCTCACTGAACTTCTGGAGAGAGTTTGCTGCACTGAAAGTAAAGGGGCTGAATATATAATTGTTCACTTTTTTCAGTTTTTTATTTGTTAAAAAAGTTTGAAATAGCCAATGAATTTCGTTCCACTTCATAATTGGGACCCACTTGTTGTTGATTCTTCACAAAAAATTACAGTTTTATATCTTTATGTTTGAGGCCTGAAATGTGGCAAAAGGTCGAAACGTTCAAGGGGGCCGAATACTTTCGCAAGGCACTGTATGTACCCATATAGCCTACCTCGACCATTAGAGCTAACGTTAGCTTTAGCTAACATGGCTGTTGTTTTCTGATTAATCCAGAAACAAAAAAGAATGTTTTATGATATTGTGTATAATGTAAAGTTAACGTGTGATCACGTTCTACTAATACGTTAAACATGCCAAACATAATATAAGTATTCGGTTAGTTGGCTCTAAATTTCTGTTGTGGATTAATCAGACTGGCTGGCCAGGCTAAACAGTAGCCATGTTAGCTAAGGATAGCTTTAATGTTAGAGATCGGATTCAACCTGACATTTTGATATTACAAAACGATGACTAAAGACTATATTTTCTTATTAGATTATGACAATGGAGCACTGTACATAGTTTAGGCATCTGCATACATTACCACTATTGCTTTATCTAATACTGTGGGAGATCATTTGTAAATATAGAATATAATATAGGTATAAACCAACTCCTCTGAGGAACTCCACATTGTACCTCTTTGCTATCAGAAAGCTACCATTGAAGAACACTCTAACTCTCTATCCAGGACAAAAAGTCCTTGAGTTTTCCAAGGGACAGATAATGATCAATAACCTCAAATGCATCACAAAAATCCAACTTCACTGCGCCCACCCGCCTCCTGTCATCCATGTTCTTTAGCCAATCATCAGTCATGTCAGTTAATGCTGTGCAAGTCAAATGTCCTTCTAAATGTTGCCAGCTCATAATCAAACAAAGAAAATCTAAATTTGGGAGTTCTGTTCTGGTACTGTTATTTCAACTTTGGTATAAAGCTGCAGTGATGTTGTGATGTAGTTTCAGATCAGTCTGATCAGCTGTGCTGTCCAATCACTAACGGATTTCCAATAACGGGGTGTGTCGTGTGCGGTAAAAGACTTCTGTGAAGACTGGACTTGTGTACCCTTGCTCACGTCTCCTCAGAGATCCCTCCTTAATGCCCCCTCCACAGAGCAGAAATAAGAGCATTGGAGGGGCCTTCACTCAACCCAGAATGATTTCTGGGTTGAGTGAGGAACAATCAAAAAGTGAATTGGCATGTACATACCCAGAATCTCCAGGGCCCAGTTTTTCAAAAGTAATAGAGTGGGATTTCTGATCACGGATCGGATCAAATCTTGGAAATGGGTTTTTCAAAAGCAAAAGAGGGATTCCAAACTAAGATGAGAGCGTGTAATCCGATTTTACATTTGATCTGGATCAAACCTTCCCTTTGGGTTTTTCAAAACTTTGAACTCGGTTTGGGATCTATTTGATCCAAAAAAACAGTATTATCCTGATCCCATCAGAAGGGTGGATTCAGTTGTGATTTTTCGAACCAAATAAAATAAAAATAAAAATATATGAAGCATGTCACATCTAATAAGATATGGTAAACATTAAAACAAACATAACAAAATAAGGAATGTAAAATGTTTCTGTTTGTTACAGTGTTTCTGTTTCTTAAAATTAAAACAAACAATGGCTATTTGTGGCCACCGGTATTTTGCCTACCTGTTGTTCTAAACCAGTAGGCTACACTGTTGGTTCCATTTAAGACTCTGGTAAACGGGATTTGGTAATCCTGAAATGTGGTATTTGGATCACAACGATCCAATCCAATGTTCCTTTAAAAAACTGGCATAAAAGTAAGATGGATCAGGTGATCCTGGATAGCAAAACATGGGATTTACAAATCCGGATCAATTTGATCCAGATTACATTTTTTGAAAAACAAAAGGTCATAAAGATCATAAATCCTTCTGACTAGTGATCCCCCCTGACTTTTCCTCTAGTGCCACCAGCAGGTTGACATTTGTGGTTTTCGTTAAAATGCCTCGACTGCCATGATAATTTGTACTAATTAGGAAAGGTTATCATGCTAACATGCTAAACTAAGATGGTCAACATCTTTGTTGGGAGAATGTTAGCATGCTGGCATTAGCATTTAGCTCAAAGCCGTTGTTACGGGGCTAAGCCAACCTGCACTCGTTGAACAACAAAACACAGCAACTAAAGGTTAACCTAGCTCTTATCATTAATTATACTGTCTCCTCTTCCCTGCGTGTTGCATTTGACGTGAGAGTGAGACCTGAGCTGGCCTTGGTGTTTATATCTTTCCTACCTAGGAGGGGTTGGGCTGTGTTAAACTGACTCACCCAGCTGCCATGTTGTTTTGTGCTCCACATTCCAGAGCTAGGTCTGCTAACATCAGTCATAGGGAGCGACTGCCTTCTCACATGCTCCGAGCAGCTCCAGTGTCTTTCGTTGACTTCTCTGCGAGCCCGCTCCTTGGTGTGTTAGGTCAGGTTTTAAAGGGTGTATTTACAAAAAGTTATGTTGTGGGAAAACAATAAAACGTCTCTTCAATTGGAAAACTCTCTCAGTGTCTATCTCCAGCATGTGTGGCCTGTAGCGTCCGTCCGCTTGAGGCTCTCCACCTTTGTTTCCTAAATCAATCTCCTCAATCTGAATCTCCTTCACAAGTCTGCAGTCCTGGGTTAAATCAGCATCCACAAACACACCCTCATGCGTCATACAACTACATTTACTGAAAGACCTAGACAGTACAGCATCACAAAGCTGCTAGCTTGGCTGTAGTCTCTTAGTCTTGTGTCACTGTATCTCTTATAACTGATAGTGTTTTCTCCAAATGGGATTTTACTTAACATGCAAGTGGGTTCAAATGTATTTCAGGAATATGCGAGTACCTGCTAATGTTGGTTTACAAAAAAGCCATTTTGGCTGACACTATCATTATTCAAATTTGGCCATTTGATAAATATCCTCATTGCTTTTTGTCAGCACCATGATATCCATGTGGATATCAGGTTACATTATTTAGATGTTTTGCTGAGATATGCAACATCTAACTCCAACATGGTATTTGTAATTTAGTGTAAGGGAGAATCTTACGCCAAAGTTTTTCACACACACATACACACACACACACATCATGACCATCAATGGGAAGAGATGTATGATTGATTAATGAAGCTTTTATCAATACAAGGAAAGGAAAACGACCCCCGAAATCCACTTACATATCAGCAAGGCACTTTTATTCCTCCTCCCATGAACATGATATACGAAGGCAGTCAATGTGTAGTGCTGCTTACACGTGACTACATAATGAAATGGTAAGCTAACTTGGGAGAGCACAAACCCCTTACTGAAGAGCATTTAGTTAAGTGTACAGATTAGCATAAGAAAAGCAATCTCATAACATGAACAGACCTCTCTAATTGAGCTATTGTTCATGTAAGCAGTGTGATTTTCTATTGGCTCAGATCCCTCCAGCCTACACTACCTTTTCTGCTTCTGGAGTGATGGGCTGTGATGCTATGTGTGTCTACTTGAGTGTATGTGTTTGTACGTAAAGGGGAACACATCCCTCCAGATCATTACTCCTCAACAGCAAAGGACAGAGGGGGCGTTAGTGAGCAGATGCTAACTCAGCCAATAATGAACGTGGTGGTTATAATGCAAAATCCATTGCCTCTCAATCGAGGCCATTGATCAAATGTGCCTCCCGTATGTGTGATTCTCTGCCTGGCTGGTATAGTCTGAACCAGTGTCTTGCTCTCTAATTCATTCCCCCAATCTTCACATTCTCTTTCTCACTCATCTGTGTCTTGCAGTTTTTTTTAGTCAAATAAGCTTGTGGTGAAGGAAAGTGACTCTTATTTCAGACACATTTTATTTAATGTAGGTGGTGCAAAGATGAGGGAAGTGACCCTAGTTCCATCAGAAACAATTGCGACCTGGACAAAGAAGAATGAGTTTAGTCACCTTGGTACAAGCTCCCACCAAGCTCTGACTTTGACTGGATGCCTCCCTCAAAGCTTTTAACAGGCAGATGTAATAGCACTGTGGTTTTGAAGAGGCCATGGTTAAAGCGCCTCTGGAAGAGCAAGCTGGCGTCTCTTGTGGCTTCAGATGCGGTCTAAGTTGTACTTAATGCACTGACAGGTAATCCATCTGAAGGCAAGATGCTTTATGCCGATTTAGACAGGAAATCAGAAACCTAGTGTGGTATTAGCCCCAATGTCTCCTCCTGTTATCCCAGCCCATTATGCAGAGGTGTTTTTTAATTGGTTCCGTTTTGAGGATACATATCTTGTTGTTGTGATCAGTGCATTTCTTGGAAAAGAACACATTGATGGGCCATTATTGTCTATGTTCCTCCAAATAAGAGCACCAGATACCTGGTTTCATTTGCAATGTGATGTTCAGAGAAGAAAAAAGGAGGGGTTGAGTATTAAACTGCTAGTACAAGTAGTAACTTGATCTCGGTCAGTCATTTGAGACATTAAATCAAGTGTTTACCTTTTTACCAGCCGCACCAGCTTCTGGTATTGTCTTTGTGTGTGTGTGTGTGTGTGTGTGTGTGTGTGTGTGTGTGTGTGTGTGTGTGTGTGTGTGTGTGTGTGTGTGTGTGTGTGTGTGTGTGTGTGTGTATTAGGGATGTCACGAGAACCGGTACTTCGGTACCAAGTCGGTACCAAAATTCTGAAAACATGACGGTACTCGTTTTTCTACAGTACCGTAGGTACCGAGGGATACAATTCTTCTGGACCTGACAGGGGCGATATACGCCTACAGGTTTTCTAGTCTGCCGCTAAATGCTGGAGAAGGAGAAGAAAGCTGACCGGCACAGAAAAACAGACCGCCTCATCTCCGTGCACGTTGCTCACTGACGGCTTGACCCGACCTCAGTCAGCCTCTGGCTTTACCATAGCCTACGTCTACAGCAACGGCTTTCACGTCTTCACCTGGAGCTTTGAAACAAAATCTGTTTGTTAATCTCTCTGCCGTTGTCTGTCACAGCCTAATGTTAGCTACGATAGCTACCGGTGTTGGGCAAGTTACTTCCAAAATATAATACATTGTAGATTACTAGTTACTGTCATTTGAGAGTAATAAGTGATATTACAATATTACTGTCTCTGAATTGTAATGCTTTACACTACTTTTGCGTTACTTTGAGTTACTTTCACCAAAATAACCGCGGAAGTAGGCTATGACTTGGCAGGTAGCTTGTGAATTTCACCACCGGATCAACAGTCTCATCTTTATCCACTTTAATACTTCATAATTTATTAATTCATAATATTTTGTATTATTAATATGAATCTGCAAAGTAAGCTAAACAAAAAAAAAAAAAAGGTGAAGTAAAACAACAATGGCAGAGAGAAACAAACGTAACTTACTAAATGCTTGCCGTCTGGGAGTTACGGGTGAACTCATGGAAGACGTTACCGTATGCTGGCTGTGTGGTGATGCCAGGCTTCAAAGCAGCGGGCTGTGGGTCCAGAAGATGTAAATCAAGCTCTCCTTGCCCCCTCTACTCAAACCCCTCCACTCCACACCAAAACAGTAACAGAAAGTTGAGAGAGGAAAAAAAAAAAAAAACTGACACTGAAAATGAAGTGACATGACACTGATATCGTGACATCCCCACTGTGTGTGTGTGTGTGTGTATGTGTGTGTGTGTGTGTCACTGACTTTTGTAATTTACAACCATTTTCAATGTGCACTAAAGTATTTGGCACCATGCATGAACCCTGGACTGTAGAAATGCATCAGGGGCTTTCTAGCTGTCTTTATTGGAAACTGTAATGGTTTCTGGAGAATTCGAAATGTTAGAGAGCTCTATTCACCACCATCATCAAAACACCAAGTGAGGGCATATATTTTGGAAGAATGGTGTTCATCTCCCCTGTTGAATTCCAGAGGCGTGTAGGACCTACACTGCACTGAAGTTGTTCTGGTTGTTTTGGTGATGCATTGTAAAACCAGTCTCCAGTCATATGAGCTTGTGACAATTCTTAAATATGGACAAGGTTAACTGTAAGACATTTTACTCCCTGCTTAGATTTTAGTCTTCTATTTAAAATGTGTTGAACATTAGCGTTTTATCCTATGTAGAACGCTTTTTCTGGAATACATTATCTTAAAAGCAGATTGATATTATTTCCGTGTCTTCAGCAGCTGCTCATATCTTGACATTAATAGGGTCTTTACTCACAGCTGTTGAGATCATGTAGCTTTTCAGTCCAAGCAATAACCACTCTTGACTTACTGATGGGATATCTTCCTCAACACGTGCCCATCAAAAAGGAATCGTATAGATGCAGATGACAAGTGCTCCGTAAGATTAAGTGGATTGATTCCATGTCTGAAAATATATCTGTTGTTTAGAGCCACAACAAAAACTCTGTACACAAAACATTCTACTTGTTAGGTCATCTGTATGTTTACAGCTCCACTGTTGAGCTAAAATTAAGGGGAGAATAAAGTCCAAAAAGGTCATGCATAATTAATGGCATGTGTTTTCTTAAATTTAGCTTCTGTGTTTGTGTTCCACCTCATAATGGTGAGATGAAACCAAAGCTAGAACATTAATTAATCTGCCGTATCTAATATACACAGATTACAGAAACACACAGTCCCAATCAGTCCTCTCCAATGATATTTTAAAGCCCTAGCTCGCACAGACTTGCTCTCCTGAGACCACCATGCTCTTGCGTCCCAGGAAAGCAAGCAGCTTCCGGAGGCAGCAACCGCACTTCTCTCTGAAACAGAGGAACCCCATTACATCTTTTCATTTTTCAATCTCACCCCTCTTCTCTCTCTCTCTCTCTCTCTCTCTCTCCCCCTCCCTCTCTTGTTTTTTTCTTTTCGTTCCCTACAGTACATCAGTGTGGCTTTATCCATTTCATGTTTAGTGAAACTCCCCAGGCGAGCCAACACGAGGCAACGAGATGCCGCAAATCTTTGATATCTTAAACAGAGGGCATAGTGCCAGCACTCTTGCCAGATAGGAAAAACGGTAATCCAAGGGAGGAACATCATCCTGAATCAAACAAAATGAATAAATAATCGGGGCTGCAGACACACTTTCATACTTGCGGTGCATGTCCGTGGAGGATTGGTTTACCAGCCCAAGTGATTAGTCTGCTGGCAGAATTGTTTGGTTTCTGTGGCTCAACCATTTACAGTATGATATAACAGCAGATCAGATTCAGTTCTTAACACAGCCCTCTGTAGAGCTGCTCATATTCAGCCAAAAATCAAACAAAATCCAAACAACTCAGCTTGCTGTTACTCAACTGTCACTTCACATTAGTGGTATAATGCATGAGACACTGCTATTATATATTTTTTGGTGTGACACATTATTACATCACATAGACGTTACTAATCAAGTAGATAAATTATATCATATCATCATTTAACTAAACTTTTCAAATAATTTTTTTTCCCTGCAACTGTTTGCATTGTTTTTGTTTGGTCGAGATAAGGACTTTTTATTATTGTGTTTTGATCCCAATCTTATTCAAAACAATACTGCAAATATTTGATCTGAAGTAACTTCATAGTACATTTTGCCACAGCCTCTTCATATAAATTCTCTCCAATATGACATAAAAATAAAATAGGGGGATTTTCTCATTGATAGTGTCTACATGCCTGAAGTTGCAATAATAAACAACCAGGCAGAGATGATATTTTTCAATGGCAAATCGATTTTCATAAGGTTACATTCCTAATGTTTATATTTCAGCAACCTCTCTCCTGTTTATACAATAGAGGGTATTAAAAGGGAGATTAAATTTTACCCGCCTGAATATAATACAAACACAAAATGATGCTTCTATTTCCAGGGCAAGCTGTGCATTGTCATTTATTTATGAGGTTTTTTTTTGCCCTCCCCTCCTTTTCCTTTTCTCACCCAACAGTAAATATGGAAATTGTGTTTGTCAGTTTGTCTGTATACACACATTCATGCATGCATATCTATACATGTGCCTTTGTGTAGGGATCTTTTAATGTCCGTCTTTTATACCGCATTGAATGCAAACTTGTGCTGTGCTCCTGCATGGATGCAATGGGCGTAGGAGGGTCATGTGGCTCCTGCAGAGAAAAGTTCTCCATCCTCCATCAATAAACACACTCCCTCATCCTGTTGCAGTATCGGCAGTCAATCATCTGTCTTCACACACTGGTTCTCTCCCTCAGTGGCTCTCTTTCATCCTTGTGAAGACGCAGCCAGACTTTTATTGCCACTATTACAGGGAGCTGCCATTATCCTTTTGAATGGGAGGGAGCCTACGTTGTCTAGGTTGCTCCAACAATCACAGTACTTTAAGAGATCACGTTGAGAAAATATTTCATTTTCAATTGTTCAAATTATACCTAATACAGAAATACTTATTTCATAATTATTGGTTTCCAGTGGTCATAAATAATCACTTCAATTCTGATGTCTCCATTTCCACTCTAAATGGATAATAGTGCTGAAACAGCGTCTGATAATCCTCTTATATCTGTTCATCTATTGAATAGATTCTAAGAAATCTTATCAGACCATAATAATGATAGCTCATCACAAATCAAAAATGAAGCGGTATCAGAGTTCTTTCTTACAGTGAAACTGTAATAAAGTCATGGTTTCCTGGCAATGATACATGAGTTCTATTGAAAAATGTATATTGATTTTTAAAATGCTTTGTTTTGGCCCTGTCTCTGAAATGTATTTTATTTGATGGTTCTTTTAATTTCCTCTAAGGTATTTTTATGTTTTCATCTTAATAACCCACATTAGATCTAATGGATTGGTACGGTAGTTCCTAAAACTAAAATCTGAATACATGCGAGGAGTGTTCTGTTAAACTGTGTCCCTGGATAGTATGTTTTCCCAGTTATTAATATCAAATGACCCGCATACAGATTAAAATGACTGTTAGATAGTTATTAACAAGACAAACAAGTCTTTATATAAATAGAGCTCTTTGTTTTATCATGTTAGAAAGTGGCATTTTCCTTAGGTGCAGATCATTTTGGTTTTATTTTTTTATATTTAGCAGAGATTATGAATGGGGTTTTGATGGCATTTAATCATTTTCAAATCCAGTCTCGAATCCAGTGGCAGCCAAATTAATGTAAACAAGCTACTACCTGAAAATGAGATGAGCATCATAATACATTAAATGTTCATTAAATCTGGCATATTCAATTAATAGCTTTAGCCTATACTCCAAATACTGACAGTTCTGATTTAGATTTAGATCAAAAAAGTTGATAAAATTAAGATGCTGGTATGATGTGAATCAAAGTTTAACTTGTAGATTAGGGATGCACGATATTGGATTTTGGCCGATATTCGATATGCCGATATTTTCAAACTAATTTTGTCTGATACCGATGTATATACACATTTCTCCCCTGATATACTTTATATACACTTTAATTCTACTGAAGAGAAATCCAAGTATCTCTCCTGTACTACCTTTACCTTATTACACTCATGTGTTGTAGATAAGGCAATACACAAGACAAACATTTGATTCTACCATAAATGTATCATTTTACAAATGTAAACAGACATTCACCCCTGAAAAATACTAATAGTTAAATTATTTCACTTGGAGAAGAATAAATTATATACCAGTGCCACATTTTATTTTTAGGTTCAGACATCGAACTTCAGTCCTTAGGAGTAAAATAAATAAAAATACATTTTCAAATAAAAAATGTACATCATCTCCTACTTGAACAGGTCTGCCAAATGCCTTACATCAGAGGCAACGCTAAACAGCCGTTCACTGTCAACACGTAGCACGACATGCACTTGTTCTCTTTCTATTTTCCATTTCACAAATGTATTATCAAATGCAGATGCAATTGCAGCTGCTGTGTGAGAACCGGAGCATTCCTGTGAGTGTAGGTCGGACAGCTTTTTTAAGGGTGAAGTCTTCGTCTATCCACTGGGCAGTGAGACTCAACATGCTAACAGGACTCACGCTTGATGTCCAAATGTCCGTGGTAAAGCTAATGTGAGGCGAGGAGCTTTTCAATGTGACTGGCGACAACACTCTGGAGTTCAAATAAGGGCACATCAGAAAAGTAGCGCCGGCTATCCATAGTATACCGCGACTCCACCACGCTAAACGGCTAGTAGGTTATAAAGAGCAATACATTCAATGATTTTGTCGTTAAGCCCTTTTACCTTTGGGTGGTCGCTGCTGTATTTTCTAGCTTTGTCAAAGGACTGAAGTAGAGGCTGCTGATGGGTTTTTGCAGGCGTTTTTTCTTCTTACTTTTCAAAGTCTCGGTGCTGCTCAGGATAACGGCTCTTGACATACGTAATCATATTTGTAGTGTGGAACACGCCTCCTCGCATCACTTGTGCTTTACAAGTACTGCATATAGCAAGTTTGTTATGTTTTACATAGCTCGAAATACCTCCACACAGCCGACATGTTGGAAGTTTAAGTTGCTGGCGCTCATGCTACGTTCATGTTCGTCATGTGCGCATAGTAAACAAGCCACCCTATCGGCATGGCTCATCGGCAGAATATGTCTGCCGATGAAGCTTTTATCGGCCGATACCGATGTCGTGCTGATATCATCGTGCATCCCTATTGTAGATTCTTGAATTGACATGAGCAGCTAGATAATTTCTGTAGAGTAGAGTCGCCACTCTGTTGGTCCCTGTTAAACTACAAAAACACAGTCCGCTTGCGGTTGTACAGTGGTGTTGCAGAGGCTACGTTCAGACTGCAGGCAAATTCGATTTGTTTCTCAAATCAGATCTTTAAGACACACTGTCAGCGCTGTTATTTGCACGTGATCAGATCAGATTTGTATGTCCGGACCATCACCAATCTATCTGGATGGGTTGCTGTGTTAATAATCTAGGGATAGCTTGTGTAACTACGCTGGTGACGTGGCTTTTCATCATTTCGCCTGTTGTTCTCCTTCAAGACACTTGGAAATGCGATTTGAGCGGCCAGAGCGTCCACACTGAGACGCATCTGTGGAAATTCACCTCCAAATGTGGTTTGGATCTGATTTGCAAAAATCACATTTCATGTTTGTTTTTTTGCTTTCCAGACTTTCTAAAATCAATCTGGATAAGGCCAAAAAACGGATTTGAGCTGGCAGTCTGAACAAGCCTGTAATGACATGTCTTTTCGTGCACCTACAATCACTGGCTGAATACAGACACAAGCTGCAGAAAGCACATTAAACGTAGGCCACTACCAAACTTTCCACTTTTGCCATTACGGAATTAACATAGCTGCAACTGATTTAATCTGCCACCACCGATTCTGATAAAAGTGAGAAGCCGTCTATCGTCTATATTTTCTGTTGCTCTTTTCTATGAAAAACAGTGAGGAGAGATAAAGGTTTGAGAATAGATTATTTAGCATCTGAGTTTTATGAATCCCGATTTTTTTTTTTTTTTTTGGAGACATTGGTGTTTTTGTGGGCTAAATTTCACGGTGGTTTTCACCATGCTGGCCAGCTTGGACCATGTGAACAAGCATATTATGCAAATGAATCACAAGTGCTTATGGAGACTTTATCTACTCTAGAAGGCAAATAGTAAGAAACCCCCAGATTTTGATATCTACATCTTATAAAATGTTACCTTCCCTACCTACTGCATATCTAATTGCTTTACCACTCTTTTACACACTGACACTCTGAGCTGTGTTTGAAAACTGTTTGTTCTGCTTTGTGCCCTGTTAACATGAGTTGGTTTTGGAGCAAACACATCCTTTGCAGGGTAGTTGATTAGAATATGAAAGGGAATCTCAGCCTGGTCGGCTGCTGCGTTCACTTCTCATAGACGCCCCAGCATGAATAAGGGATGAGGGCTGCAGTCCACCCTGCACCATTCGAAAACTTCCCCTATTTACAACCACTCTAGGGCTTTAGTTTGCTAAAGAGAAACATATCTAATTTGGAAGTTTTTAGATCTTCTACAGAATGGCCAGCCAATCAGAAGAGATTTTTATGGTTTATTTTTTTCCCATTGCAGGTTGCGGTGTGTTCAAAAAAGTTTAGTAAATTGCATGAAATATGGTTTCAAACTTTTTTTTTTTTAAATGCCAAATCTGATAAACAATAACACACATTGTAATAAACTATAACACACACACACACACTAAGTTTTACTGAACTTTAAATTTGATTTCTATCTGATGTGATAGGATGTCGACTTCCTACTGACCCGATTGTTTTGTTACTTAATGACGACTCTAAATTACACCTGCTTGGGAGACGGAGGAAAGTTTGGCTAGCTGGCTCAACCGCAACAGAGACAATGATAGCTCATGATAGCACTGAATTCTGAATCTGACAATACAACAAAAAAGGAACACACAGACGGATTGAGACGGATTTAAACATGGATCTATTACTTTTATCATTAGCTCCTGTATAACCCTGACAAGCTATAAAATGTTCTCCCTTCTTCCCTTTTATGAACTCTTCTCTCTCTGCTCTCATTCCAGCTGTGAGGTACAATTACTGCCATGAGTAAAATTCTACAGTTCTGCAGGGCCAGATCATTTAAACCACAATGCCAGTCCTCAGTAACTTCATAGCCCCTGTGGGCCCACTTCAATAGACCCCCGGCCCCAGGTGTGAACCTGGTAACTTGTTCAGCAATACACACAAAGTGTGGTGGCTGTGAAAGCTTCAGGATAATGTACCACTAATGGTGCAGATGTGTTCAACCAATGATGTCCCTGTCAAAGGAACGTTATACATAAAACCTATTGGTTTACTCTGTCTTGAAATAAGAGCAGACACAGAAGCACTGACTAAAAGGGTGAGGTTCTGGGGGTCAAAACAATGTGAGGTCTGCCTAAAACTACATCAAATTAAATATTTACATTCTGTAACACCCTTGCATGAAATCAAACATTAACAGAGACTTATAAGCATGCCAAATCCTCCAGATTTAATCTCTCTTTCACTGTTGTGCCTTTATCTGGAAATCACACCACTACATGTGGTTATCAAGTCCATTTCTTGATGAAGTAGCCACGGTCCTCACATGCATGTGCTCTGCCAAGATCTCAGGGTAGTCTTGTGGCCTCATTATACTTTATACTATTTGAAGTGCGCCGTATCCAGATAAAATCCAGATGAAATTCAATGGACTTTTGTTTACACTTAGCAACATATATCTATCTATATCTTCGTCGGCCAGATCTCAAATCTAATTTCCGATCCGTCTTGGTTTTCGTGGGTGTGCCAATCAGAGTCACCCCCACTCCACTCCACAAGGTGGTGGTAATGCACCTGAAGCTGTTTGGTAACGCCAGTAGAAGAATAACATGTGCACTAGTTACAACATTAAAGGTGCAATATGTAATATATTTACTGTATTAAATCCAAAAATGACAAGTGAAATACTATCTTTTCTGACAACAATGCTTATGCAAGTATTTTCTCCTTTTGAAATTTCCGTTCCGTGACAGAATGTCTGTTGTGTTTTGGCCTGTGTGTTGGCATCAACTGCCCAGTTTGACAGCCAGGCCGGGTTGCCAGATATACCTGTAAAAACTTAAACCCAGCGCGCTACAGCTGTAGCCATGGAAGCAGCAAACAAACGAACGGGATCAACGGAGTTAGATTTTACCCGACCTAAAAAACCTCAGCATGTTTCTAACAGTTGCGTGAACAGAGACGTAACAAACCCCGGGTAAATATTAGGGGTGGTACGGTTCATGAAAAAACATCCGAACCGCTCGGTTCGCTTGTCTCAGTTCAGAGCGTGTGTGGGTCGCACGGTTCGTCAGTACACTGTTAATGTGCACTAACCACTTACTGCCGTAGTGCCCACTTTCGACACTTGTGTTAAAACACTTACCGGAAATGACGAGCGGGATGAGCGTGACGAACGCAACACATGGCAGGTGATTGGACGAACGCGTCACGTGGAGCTGGCTGCTCCCGATTTTCAAAACAAACTCTAATGGCTCGTTCAGAATACGATCTCGTATTTTATGAAAATAGTTCACCGAAACATGTTTCTGAAAACATTTTAAGCGAGAAATAGGCCGTGCAGTTGCTGAATCTGTCTTCAGTTCAGATCAACAAAAGTCAGTTTAAAAGATTTTCGTTTTTGAGAGGCCCTTTTGAGAGGCGCCGAACCGACCGCTCCTCAAGTGGACTGCATGGCTGTATTAAGAGAACGGTGGAGTGTGCAGTGCTGCAGGTCACATCACGTGAATGAATGGCAAGTGGGAGAGATAAGGAAGGCTGCCCGGAGTTGGAGGATGCACCAGCGTCATAAGTCTGGTGTGTGGGAACATTTTTATATACTGTATAATATGCAGAAGTATATTTCTGGAGTGTTAAAGATTAAAAGAAAAAATAACAAGAACTATACAGAACTGAAAACCGTGACCCTAAAACCGTGATACGAACCGAACCGTGGGTTTTGTGAACCGTACCACCCCTAGTAAATATTGGAGATGTATTTGGAAGATGGAGACAGCTTAGAGCCCAAAAGGACGCAGAGTTGGATAATTTCCTCCTGAACAGGTAAGCATTAGCTTCAGGCTAATTTATCACGGCTACTAGGGATGGACATTTTATGTAATTTCCACATTTGTCTACTCACATTGAATTATATAGTACTTGAGTTGGTTACTCGCCAGTAAAATGATCCCGACTGGCCGCCATGCTAACACGTCACGACTGCTAACGTTAGCTAACAATACCGGAGGACCAGGCTAGCGGGCCATGGCTGTTTACAACGTGTACCCTGTTCAGCAGCCGTAGCAGACAACGATGACTTATTTTAAGCCAAGAAAGCAGGGCTGTAAATCGGGGAGAAAGGACCGTGAGTTTGTAGTGTGTTTAGCGATTGTTGCCGTAATTCTAAGCCAATAAAGTGTCTATTTCCGTCGGGTGAAAAAAAACGGCAAGGTAGTGGTATTTTTAGCAGTTCATACCATAATTCTAAGCCGAGAAAGTGTATCTGTCAGTTGGGCACAGATCTCCACGTGGGCATTTGAAGATGGATACCCGACCCAAGCCCGACAGGACCCGACGGGACTGTCAATATAGCCAGCATCTAACGTTAGCTACTCCGCTGTGCTGTGGAGTAATGTCTAGCTATGTAAGACAAGCGTCTAGCAACATTGTTGGATTCTGGCAACCTCCGTGAAATTGGAGTCTGGGGAGGAGGGGCCGGGGGAGACAACTCTCTTTTAACAATTTTAAACGCTAGCTGTCAGTATTACATATTGCACCTTTAACTGTTACTACAAAGATAGTTGTTAGCTACTAACTCAAATACAGGGATGAATTGTATTTATGAACTACAAGAGACTAAAGATTAATTGTCTTCTCAGGGTCTCAATGATGCTGTTCCCTCACCCATACAGATCAACGCTCTCTCAGTTCTATCATTCAGTGACACCATACACCTTCTACATGTATATGATTGTATGTGTTGAAATTGCTGGAGCTGCTTTTCCCTTGGCTTTAATGAGACCGGATAGTGGCACATTTCAGTTCAATTCCAGTGTATCTTCAACTGCCATTATCAAAGGGACAGACACTGACTGCCTACTGATGTAGTTACAGTAGATTACTTATGCGTCTTGGAGAGATGGATGCATCTACATCTTTTCAACATCTGGCTACGATGCTATCTCTCTCTTATGCTTCTTGTCTCATCTAATGCTTTACACTTAGCTTTTTTTCTAATGCTTTACCTTTAGCTTTTCTTAAAATCCGATAATGCCTAAGACACATGAAGCGTGAATGTATATTATACTGTATATTCTTGTAATTTTTGATGATCATCTTCAGGAGCAATGCCTTGGAAGTCTAAACCATACTCCTTTACCAAGTGCCAGTGATACTTACTGCCTACCTGGATACATGTTTTCTGCTCCCTTTTCTACAATGCGGTTTCTGCTCATAAATTCATAGGCAGAACCTAATGCATTCCACTTTCAATCTACTTTTAGAATAACTACAATCCATTTCCCCTTCCATGCAAGTGTTGGAGTGATGTAAAAATGACCTTTATTTGGGAGGTAATTGTGCAGGCCCTGTGTAAATGCCTGATTGTGATCTCTCTCTGCAAAGTGCTGTTTCAGCAAGGTTCCATCCTGTTCCTCAGCATGGTCCTCTCTTTCCTCCCAAGGTGTCCTCTGGCTGCGCTGGCCTCTTTGAAGGCTCCCTCTCTTTAATGGAATCACTACATACACTTCCTGGACGAAGCAGGGAGAAGCACTAATTCCACACTGATAAAGATCCGACTTTCTCTCATTTCATAAGTCTCCCACTAGATAGGAAGCTGTGCTAGATTAGATGTGTCACTCCTCTCCCCATCCCCTGTAACACAAAAGTCCTCACAAGACCAAACATGAAAAAAAAAAGAAGAGAATTAATTTAATTGCTATTCAAGTGTGGGTGAACAAGGGGGAGAGCTGCACATCGGGGTGGTTTTCTTTTTTTCTTCATAACTACAAAAGAAAGATTCTTTAAAATCAAGACATTTGTATTGTATTGATAAAGACAGGCCGGAGGTCATCTCTAATATCTGTTAAATTCAGAGTGTAGTTGTCAAATGTGTCAGAGATTCTCCTCTTCCTGTCTAAGCTAACACAGGAGGGGGTTAGTTATGATAATAAACCCCTGTGTGAGTTATGCAGGTGTGGGCGCACTTTCTAGTGCTTCTAGTCTAATGAAAAGGTTATAAAAGACACCGGGGGTTTAGCCGCACATCCTCCTCCGTGAGGGGTCTGCTATCAAGTTCTCATGCACAAATGTCACTTAACATTTTATTGGATAAATGACTACTTTCTAAGTATATGTAATATCTGTCAAACTGCTGGTGTTTTAAATCTTAAAGGTACATATGCTTTTTTATTACCTCTCTTTTATACTGCCATGATGCCGGATGTCCATGTTAAACATAGTCATAGTTGGGGCGACCTCTAGCTCACCCAGTAAGAGCGTGCGCCCCGGGTTCTATTCCGACCTGCGGCGTGTCATCCCCCATCTCTCTCCCACCTTTCCTGTCTATCCACTATGAAATTAAGGGAAAAGGGTTAGGGTTTTCCACTTTGTTGTAAATTATCAACAATCACTCAAACAAAAGAGGCATTTTCGGGGCTATGTCTGTCCCACTGCCCTGTTGTGTTTTAAGTGAGGAAGTGGCACGTCTATGTCAGTTTGATTGAAATGTTGTGTCATTCGTTTCTAAGTCCTCTGCTTTCTTTCCGTTCTTCCTGTCTCTTTGTGCCGGATAAGGGGGACTTCCCTCCAGATGTGGAGGCTGCTCTTTCTGAACCTTTTCATCTTCTCTAACAGCAGTTTGATCAAAGCTTGAGAATTGAGACAACAAACCTGTGTGTCCATGGCCCTGTCATAGCAGTAGTAAAAATACCCTTCATCACATGTCCGTGTTTTGTAAGCGCATGTAGGATTAGAATCAAACCATGTGAGTTTTGTCAGTTTGCTTACGTGACTTTTAAAGTAACAGCATTTAAGTCCCCGCAAAAGGAAAAAAAAAAAACAGACATTTCACTTGATGCATTCAGTTTTATCTGAACTTTATGTGAACTCCTCTTCTATCAGACTCTTTTGTTCACAGATTACCTTTTATTATGGCACCATGCAATAAAACTAAATTGCAAATATCACATTACAGTTGAGAAAGAAATGCTGCTAAGAAATGTAAATGGTTTTTTTTAAGTATCCAAAGATTAATGCAATTAAATAAGTGAAATTAACAATAAATTCACATGGAGTTTATTGACATTTTAAATTGAGGTTCCATTTTGGAATATTATAAATCGCTGAATATTTTTATTGTAATGGTCAGAGCCTCCCATACCTTAAGCCACCTTTTTGACCGCAACCGCAGATCGATCTATAACGTCTAGCAGGTGTAGGGTTGCGTGTTGGTACGTAGGAGGGATTTTGATTTATTTATTTATTTAGTTTTTGCCTGGTCACCAATAATTGTGAAACTTCAGCTAGTTTTTTTTTCTTCTGGCTGGACACAGAAGCTGTCAGGCATCATATTTCCCTCAGGTTCAAATGTGCTGTGTACTTTGATAATAAATGGAGAGAGCTCAGGTGACCAGGCTTGATAGACTTGTAGGTAATAGTGGGACCTCTGATGTGAAAACAGCAGTTCCTGTATTTGAATTTGGCTGTCATTTTGGTCGTCTCTGCTGCATTTTAGGATATTGACTCAAAGTACTATTGACTCAGTGAGAACCTTTTTTTTGGGGGGGGATGAAAGGAATAATTCACAGTCCTATTTCTCTTAAGGTCTCTGAAGGACTGCTGACCAGGACAGAGATTTCAATGTTTGATCAGTTGTTGGGCATCAGTTTTACTTGACCTAAAATCTGAATATGACAAAATAAAACTTTTTTCGCTCTATGTTCATAACCCAGATATGTTTTAATACATTCTTTTATTGTATGTAACCTAGATCATTAAGCCAGAAATATCTTCTGTAGAACTGATGGAGGGAGACAAAACCAGGACATTGTTGTGCAGACTAATTTTCTACAGATAAGAATTCACTACTAAATGTTGCACCGTACAAACAAACAAAACAACAGGAAAATTCTGGTCTTCCTTTTGTTTGTTTGTTGTATTTTCAGTTTGCACACAGATTAAACATTGTAAATGAATGTGGTAATTAACGCTCGGTGTGTGAGTGTAGGCGCTGGCTTATCTACTTGTTTGTCTCAGATGAAAGGAGCATATTTTCTATAAAACAAAAAGTGGGATTGTACTCTGTGCATCATACCCACTTGTTTACAATGGTCTCCCAAAGGGGCTCCCCTCTCTGTTTGTTAGTGTATTTGCAAGGGGAAACCTAAAATAACCCATCAGCTTAAGCAGAGCACCATCTATAGGCAGACTGTGCTGTGAATGTGTTCACAGCAGCCAGCTTCACTTTACTGATCTGTAAACAGCATAAGCTTTATTCAGACTGTCTCATCCTTCTGTTTGATCTTTATTGCATCGGCTTGGAAAGAAAAGAAAAGAAAAATATTAAACTTTCTCTCCATATAGAGGCAATATAGTGCAATTGTTGGAACATGAATAACCACTGAAAGCAAAGGAGTAATTTTCAGTGGCTACAGGAACTTTCAGTCTGTGTTGATTCTAGCGGCCCCTTTGGACAAAAGCTATAGTGTTTTTATCACACCTGCTGTCTTAAACGTGCACTATGAGTTCCTGCATGGTTTCAGCTAGGGGTGGGCGATATATATCGTCTACGATAATATCGTCATTGTTGTGTTAACAATGTGCAAATTTACATTATCGAGTATTTAAATTACTTAGAAAAAAACACTTCAAAACACGCATTGGAACGCTACACATTCACTAATGTCAACAAAGATGGCGGCGCGCTATTGTGCAGCGGCTACTAGCTCTCCTGACGGTGTATATTTATACAAGTACAGCCATACTGAACTAATCAATATAGGACTACGATACAACAAAGCCGTTAGGAGAGCCTTCCAGGCGGCTCATAACATCCCGGAGGAGATGGCCAGACCAGGCGCTCCTGGATTGTTGTCGGCAGCTAGCAGGCCGAGCTAGCTACAGGCAGGATCGAGACAAGAACTCCAAGACCAGAGACCAGGAGGACTGCATTTTTATGCATAATGAATGGCGTACCTACAGCAGGATCGTTGCCCAGCACTGCTCACCTGACCTGGAAGCCCTGTCGGTAATATACAGGCCATTTTATTTACCACGAAAACAGCACACTGCCGTCCACATAGCAAGTTTGGCTCACTGCTAACCATAGTGAACAAACTGCAGCGCGGGGGGATAAATATTGTAGCAGGGGACTTTAACAAGGCATCCTTATGTTGAGATTTTTTCTAAAAAAGATTTTGTTTGGCGTCTTTTGGTGAGGAAGTAACCTCCTTAAATGTTCATATGACACATTATTACATTATTCACCTCAATGATACATTAATTCATTTTAATTTATAATAGACCCCTGGACTGTAATATTTCAGATGTGTTTGAGCAAGATTTCTGCTCATGTCCAAAACTTTGTGCACATTCAAAGTACAGTATATCTGTGTTCTCTGTGATTTGGAGGAGACAATGAGTCGTGACATTTTGCGAAAAATAAAGTTAGGTTAGTAGGCTATTACAAGAATAAAGTCACTATATTTCAGAAACTAATCTATACCTGCACCATAGTCTGGAAACGTCACGTCACGGGAACTTCAAACTAAATCATTAGCATTGCGCTCCTAAACTTTGTGTTGATGGCATCGATGTATTACACTGATTTGGCTAGGATTCCTCCCAAAACTTCACCCGGCTTTCCTCACGGAGAGACGGTTTCTAGGTGATAGCAACAAATACGGCATGGTCGGACCCTGCACGTAGCTGCCCGTTCTATTCGTCTCGGAAAAATAAACTGGACAAAGTTACATTCGGGGCTAAACTCAAAAGATTCGGGGCTGAAGACCCGGCAAAATCGGCTTCCTCCGCTCCTGGTGTAAACCGGGACATTTTAGCGTCCCAACAGGCTTTTGTCGGGACTGGGGACAAACAATTGAAAATCGGGACTGTCCCGGTCAAACCGGGACGTCTGGTCACCCTAACTATACAGCCAAGTAGAAGGACTATCAAAACCTGGCCTGACACTGCCCTATCCCAGCTCCAGGACTGCTTCCAATAAGGACATGGTTGTGTGCAATATGTTACAGAACCGAGCCCTTTGTTTATTGTTATGATTTCATCTTGCTTGTATGCTGCACAATTTACATTACAGCAGAGGTTTGTTTTTACTTTAATACTTACATTTTAAAGAAAATAAATAAGACCTGTTTTTATTCAACGTGCCAATTATTATCATCAGTGATTAAGTAACTCTGATTTTTAAAAACACATTTTTAAAGGATATTGTCTAGTTATCGTTATCATTGTCCATATCGCCCACCCCTAGTTTCAGCACAATTTCATTTTTGTCTCAAATCGTAGCCGTCTCTCCTTGATCCGCTAGCTGCCTGCCCCCTGAATACACTGTGAAAAAGCCCAGTCTTGGGAGACAACACAGGGGTCGTAAACGTCAAACAAACACTAGACGCACAGGCTGTGCACCAAAATACAACACCACGTTCCAGCCAATCACCGACATGATGGTTGGGGGAGGGGGTGGAGGTTAGTGACAGTTAAGCCCGAGACACACCAAGCTGATAATCGGCCGTTGGACAGTCTGGCGAGGTCAGTGACTCGAGTCTGTTCGGTGTGTCCCGTGCCGTCGTCAGTCTGAGGGGCTGTCGGTCTTCATTTTGGCCGACCTGACATGTTCAGTCGGAGGCAGGGCAGTCGGGACTCACCCGGAAATGGCGAGCGGAATGAGCCTGACTACAGTCTCTCAAAATCTGACGGAAATCTTTTGATCTGAAATGAAGACAGATTCAGCAACTGCATGGCCTATTTCTCGCTTAAAATGTTTTCAGAAACACGTTTCAGTGAACTATTGTAGTACAATATGAGATCGTATTCTGAACGAGCCGCCATGACAGTCTGGCTCAGAATTTCCGGAGAAAACAAACCCATGTGACGCGTTCGTCCAATCAGCTGCCGGTTTTAATTTCTTGGGCAACAATACAGAGTAGCGGCGCCTGCTGCTATGGAGACGTATTATGTTTCTCAAGTCGGTGTCGCCTCAGTGTGTTCCGAGGCAGTTTTTTGGACCTCGGGGACCCGCCTGATCATCGGCCGTCTGGTTGGTGTATCTCGGCTATTAGTCAGTTAGTCATGACAGTTACGGAAACATGGGGGGAGGGGCGAGGTTGCTCTGTTTTGTTTGGTATTTACTTGGAACGTCAACAGAAGTGACGTCATGCAGGAACTCATAGTGCACCTTTAAGGATCTTTTAGAGTTAGTGTTACCGGGAGGTCGTATAGTTGTGATGAATGTTTTGCGTGGACAGAAAGTCATTAATTTACAATAAGAGAATGCTTTACAGATTGCATTTCAAGTGTTGCATACTTTGGATGTATCGTGAGATAAACCGGGTATGACTGTCACTGTAACTGTGTCATGAGCCAAAGCATTTGCAAGAGTTTGTTGTACCAACATAATAATAATAATAACTTAGATTTACATAGCACTTTAACTGAAACCCAAGGACGCTTTACACAAGTACAGGGGGACAAAAAGAAAATAGTAGGCTAACACAAACATGGACTGAAAACAAATAAAACCTTGGCGCTAAATGGAAGGGGGACGTATAAGCCATTACTACAGAAGAAAATTTCTAAAATAAAATAAAAATACAATTAGGCCTATACAAAGAAATCTCCTGCTGCCTTTTACCTGGATGGATACTCAAACACAGGCTTTTCTGTTAAACCAAAATCTGTGCCCCATCACGGCTGTACCGTGTGACTGTAGAGCCGTTCTGCCTTCCATAAATCATTTTGTGACTTTGCGGGAACAATTGGACCTGGGAAAAGGCATGAATAAAAACTATATAAAAGTCTCTAAATAAATCTTGTTTGCTGTTACAGGTCATTTAGGATCATCAGATGGAAAATTAAACCGTTTCAGAAACATTTAAAAGTTCCTCGTAGCTACATTAAGCCTGACCTAAACATTACTTATTTAAAAAGGGGCATGCTAGTAGTAATTGTAATTTACTACCAGTGGATACAAAATGTTGACCGTGATTGATTAAATCGAGTAAATGCATGACTATGACTTTGCAGTTATGAAGGCTGTATCCAAAATCACTCTTGTTCACTCATTTGCTGCTTAATAAACATTAACGATCATGTAGTGGAGGTTACCAAGTAATTTATGATTAAGTTAACCATATTTTACCCATAGAAATGGCAAAAAGTCTAATCAAAACAACTATCACAGCTGAAACACTGTACAGATAACCTAAAAAAAGCAACTCTAGCAATCTCTTAAATGACAAAAAACTACTTTATATATAACGTTTTTGTCATTTGACACATGCTCAAACAACCTAAGTTAAGATGATATGTGCATAAATTCACATTGTTAGTACTATGACTGTAAAAAGGAAGAACACTGCACACACGTACATAAAACAAAGGTTGTGTGCATTGTAAAGCTATAGAACACGTCAGGGAAGATTTTTTTCCAGCTACTGTGACCTTCTTAAAAAAAAAAAAAAAACATAACCTAAAGAAAACATGCACCCACCACCATACCTGACAAATTGTCATTAATATATTAAAAGCTGCACTAGGCAAACCCTGAGCTAAGAATTACCATAGAATAATTAAACAGATCCCTGCTCAAGTGTAAGTTTACCGATCACTATACACCTCTTTTTATGTGATTAAAGATGCATAGAATCTTTTAGAGCAACATCTCCCCTGGGTTAGCAGTGTGTCTTACAGTA
Organism: Perca fluviatilis; assembly: GCF_010015445.1. Taxonomy (NCBI): domain Eukaryota; kingdom Metazoa; phylum Chordata; class Actinopteri; order Perciformes; family Percidae; genus Perca; species Perca fluviatilis. Next base: position 28,693,285 of record NC_053114.1, read on the forward strand.
CGTTCACTGGCTCGACATAAGGACACATGGCATGTTAAAAAGTTGAATGCAGATTAAAAGGGATGGAAATAGACTGTTAAACAAGCCTCCCCTGGTACACTTCATACAATGTTCCGTTAGGCCAAGTTAGTGACCTTTATAATCAAAGCATATGCTAATTACAGAGATATTATTAGACGTGTGGGAGTCTGTGCTCAAAGCTATGCTATCTCTGCCTGCACAGAATTCACAAATCAGGGGATTGTCACTGAGATAGTTGACCGATAAATGTCACCTTGTCACTATTATGTCTCCTCCACACTAATTGAAGAGAGGAAGAGCAGCTCAGAAATAAAGCTTTTGTCTCTGTTTTTAGAGCTCCCTACCCGCTCCTCTCATGACCTGTGATTTTTAAAAGCACAGTCATTTTGAGGGGCAAAAATACATGAATATTAATCACCGTTCTACCTCTGCAGGGTACGCACCCCAAGAACATGCATGGAGAATTGTTTTTTCAAAGTGTGTTTTAGATTTCTTTTTCTTTTCTTTTTTTTTTACTCAAGTACGCTTCATCCCCTTCCCTGTAACACCTAGCCCCATCCCTTTGCTTTGTGTTCCCCATCAGGAAATTTGCATAGAAATAATTCCTGTGTGAGGCATGTTCACAGGGCGTTCAAAAGATACCTGAGTGGGACTACGTGACTTTAGTGAAGACACAACTCAAGAAACCTTTCATAAGAGCAGAGAAAGATCTCACTACAGGAGACATCTGCAAAAGGCTTTAATACAAAGCCTTTGATTGATTCTAAACTCAATAATGTTTTATTCTTGTACAATGTGTGGAATCAATTGAAAAATGAGGATGTCCAAGCCTAGGTGTAGGTGAATATTTCAGTGTGTTGTATTTTGAAAGATGGATTCTGGTTCTTGCTCTAACTAGAACTCGTGGTCCAATGGATTTGTTTAACACTGATGTTTGAAATGGGCTTTGTTTCTTTGGTGTATATATTGCACACTTCACTTTGTCTATCTCTGGCTGTGTCTCATTCCGCATACTTCCGTCAGTACACTGCTAATGTGCACTGACCACTTACTGCTGTAGTGCCCACTTTCGATGGTTAGTATTGTCCCACAATGAACAATTATGTTAAAACACTTACCGGAAGTGATGAGCGGGATGAACGTGACAAACGCAACACATGTGAACGCGATTTTCCAGCCTGCTTTCCTGTATGCAAATGAGGAGCGGCCGGCTCGGCTCGCCGCCTCTCAAAATCTGACGAAAATCTTTTAAACTGACCTTTGTCGATCTAAAATGAAGACAGATTCAGCAACTATATGGCCTATTTCTCGCTTAAAATGTTTTCAGAAACACGTTTCGGTGAACTATTTTCATAAAATAAAAGATCGTATTCCGTCCGAGCCGCCATGACAGTCGGTTTGAAAATCTCAAGCAGTCAGACCCACGTGACGCGTTTGTCCAATCAGCTGCCGGTCAAGGGCTCCCTTCCGCTTTTTAGTCAAGATGGAGCCCGTTTAAGTGCGAGTAGGGTCCATCGTTCCACACTGAACTTTTTGACCGTTTTTAGGGGGTCATCTGGGTACTTTGTGTGCATGGACTTTTAGCGTCATCTACACTATATACTTAAAACTAAGTGTTTGAAGTGTGCAAGTAGGCGGTTTGAGACACAGCCTCTGTCTATTATTTTCCTTGTCATCCAACATTTTATATCCCTGCACATGTGCACATACACTGACACAGAAAAGACACACACACATGCCAGGATCTAAATTGAACAGACCAGCATGGAGTAGGCCAATTACATCACTGCCCCAATTAAAATAAAACAACAGGACTCTTTCAAGCTGTCCTGCAGGGGAGAGAAAATGAGATGGGGAGAGAGAAAGAAATGGCAATAACAAATCCCAATCCAGTCAGATCGTCATGATGTTCATTTTAATTAAAAAATTGGATTCACTGCAATTAACTCCAAACTAGTCCCCCGTGGCTCAATGAAGAAGAAAATGATTGGCTCTCAGTTTCCAAGCAACTCTGAGAGTTCCACAACACCCTATGATAATCTCTCTTTAAATAACATTTACTGTTTCTTGTAAATATATTGGGATGTTTGTCATGGGAAAATACAGCTCGATTGGGTTTATGTTGACATGACTCGTATACACCAGCATTTTCACAATCTGTTAAATGGTATCTCCTTGGCTTTCTGAAATTGAGGTGAACTGGGGGTGTGTCTTAAAACTGAAGAGGTGATATGATTGTGGCCTGTCTGACACTCAAACTTACAATGATTGATATCTTCACTGATCAATTTAAACATTCACTTATATTTTTACGTGTCAGCCTCGATCGACCTTGTTGTAAGTCAAATGTCATGTAATGTGAAGTGATATTTTATACTGACTATGATGATGTGCACATGTGTTAATGTGTCTGAATATAGTGTCTGTATTGAAATGTGTAGAGTAGCCATCTGAGGGTATGGATTACTATAGTGATAGGGGTTGAGTGGCTAAAGCCTTATGACTAATAGCCTGTCAGAGTGGCACTCAATTTTACTTGGTCACACAGATCAACGCCTCTCTCTTATTCTCTCTCTCTCACACATTCACACTCACACACACACACACACACACACACACACACACACACACACACACACACACACACACACACACACACACACACACACACACACACACACACACATTTCCATAATATGCAGAATAAATGTACACATTCAGGTAAAAAATGTTTATTTACATATTTTATTCAAATATATTTATTAATAATTCTGAATTGACATTAATTGTTCTCACAATAAATGAAAATGGGATATTTTTTAACTTTCTGACTGAAGTAATGAATTCAAAGCAACATAGGAATGTAAATGTGTTGAAGGTAACTTTGCTTAAAGGACTACTCCAGTGATTCAGTTATAGACCGACCAATTTTTTTTAGGCTGATACCGATACAGATTGGAATTGGGAGTTCAAAAAAATCCGGTAACGGTATATCAGTGGATAGTACTTTTTTTTTTTTTTTTTTTAATCAACACTTAAACAACAATCTTGATATCGATCCCTTAGATTAGTGACCCTTTAATTGACATGGCATATTCTGTAGGACTTGTGTGTAAGACTGTATACCCTGCATGAGAATGCCAGCTTTTTTGCTGCTGATTGATAAATAGTGAGTGATGAATAAACGTAACTCGAGCCTAAAGGCACTCACTGGCAAAGATGAACAGGAGCAAGTAAACTACACCAAAACAATGGTACACACACATGCATGCACACACGGAAAGAGATAAGAACAAGTATGGTACTTAGGTCCTCATTTTTTTCTTGCCTGTTCCTTTTTTCTTTGAGAGTGGGCTAAGATAAATATTCACTTATTAAAGCGTAACTGGAATTGACTGTGTCATGCATCAGGCTAATAGCTGAAAGCCATGGTTCAATACGGCGGAGTTGGGACAGGCTTCGCTAATGGAAGAAGTGACGTGGTTGCAGCCCAAATGTCATTCATCAGACCGCACACTGTTCGTTAGGGGCTACAAAGCCCTGCCATCTCACACACTCAGGCTCATCCATTAACCCCAGGCAATGGCACCCGCCGGATTATGGAAATAACAGATTCCGGAAAATAGGACACCGATAGGCCATCCAAGTGGAAAAGACTAGTGTCAGGAGAGTGTCGCGAATACGTCTGACGGCAAGGGATGTGGCCGTTTTTCTTTCTCTGAAGATCAATCTAGGTGCTGTTGCGTCTGGAGACCTAAGGGTTGCATCAGGGGGAACCTGTGCCAGGCATTATGGTCCCACTTATTACATTCTTGCCCACCACTAATAGGGCACGCTGACTGTGGTCTCCGTGTTCTGCGTCATTGAATGAACTCAATGTTATTCACAAAGATCTAATATGATGGTTAATGTCTTTTCATTTTTTGAAATGGAAAGTGCAGTAATACTGAGATCAGACAAAAATAATATGACAGGAGGAGGACTGACAGAGTGGAAGAAGATGGCAGGAGTAAGCCTGTGGGTAGTAAATTAGTCCTCAAAGATTAGGACACATGATACTCAATGGATAATTTGAAGGTAACCACAGAAATCATAGTATATGGCCTCAATCCTTCAGTTTTCAAATTAACCAAGCCATAGAAACCTCAAAAGATGAGGTTTGGTATAATTATGCAGGGTAGTGAGTATTTGTTCAATGGATTTGTGCAAGGCAAAGATCATTTCCAAGTAACCAAAATAGTTAAATGGCTTTTAAATAAATCAAAGAAGCCATCTTGACTCCGGGTGGTACTTACACATGTTTAGCAGTTTGGATAAACTATTTTTCTCCCGGACCTCATCTGTCTAAGGCCAAATGTCCTCTTATGAGTAAACCTCTGGACCATGACAAGCGGAGAATGTTTCTCCCACACTACCTCATAGTGTGAGAATGCCATGGTAGTGCGTCCAGACCTGTGGACAATAGAGGTGACATGGCAGGATGATCCAGGACGCGTGTACAGGGTGCTCTGGCTCTGGACACAATGAGCTTGAGCCTGCCCTAGATCCCACATGGCCCCAGGGGATGACGTGATGTCACATGCACCCACCCTGCAACAAAGATTGTGTTTAGTCAGCAGTTTGTAATGCCCAGGGCTTGGCCTGCTCCTCTGTCCACAAAGGGCCCAAATGCCCAGAGGGCTGCTGGGGATCTATGGCCCAGAACCCTGTTAGGCAACAGGTGTGCTGTGACAAGACGAGGAAAAATGGTTGTAAAAAATATCCATTTAGAGATAAATCTGTAGCTTCACTTTGATCCAACAATTAATTTGAACCATACCTTTTTTACAAGCTGTGACTCTTGAATTAGTTGCCAACAATTGCACCACTTGCATCTCGCTCATGCCTCATCGTTTAAAATAGAACTGGCGTAATGACTTCAGTTCGAAGATAAGGGAGTGAACACCCTCTTTGCCCACACTTATGATGGATGTTTATTACCTCTTCTGGCTGTCATAATGGTTTCTGTTGCCAACAACTCCAATTTCCAATTTTTCTGGTCCAACTTAACACTGACCAAAACAATCTAATTGCTCCATGATGTTTGACACAGGCAACATTCAACATTAGTGTAGTTATGACATGGGCTTATAAAACGATTAGTTAAAGATTGACTGGCAACCACTGGTATAAAAATGATTTTTAAATAATATGTTTATGAGGTTGGTTTGGGGAAGCAAATTATTGGTGTTTAGGCTTGAGATCAAGTATAGATGAGAGATTATAAACACCAGGGGACACTGTCTCCCATGCTGCTGGGGCTGTCCTGAGAGCTGCCAATATATTAAGTAGGTCTTATTCACCAATCATTCTGTCAATTGCTGTGATGACTTATCCACAAAAATAAGGTGAAGGATGCTTAAAATCTTCTTTTTGTAAATGTTTTTTAGTTTAAACAATTTGTTTTGACGAAAAGATAAGAAAAAGGGCAGATGGAAAAATATAGAATGATGAGCCAAAAACAAAGAAATCTCTGGTTGAAAACAAAAACGTATTTTCATTATATCATAATAATCATAATAACTAATCACTGAGCAAATCCCAGTGTCATCCAGTTCACTCCTTTCATTTCCCACCTGTCCATCAGTTTTTTTTCCCATCATAGTAACCGCATTTGTGGATCACAACAAGGTCACTGTGGTGATGAGCACTGATGGAGGGGTGGAGCTTGGAGTGGTCTGGATGAGGCAGCATTAGGAAGCATCACTTTACTTTTTTCCCATACATTGTTGGTGATAAGTGAGTCTTGCTCTATAAAAGCAGTCAGGCATGGCTCTAGGGATAGCAATGTCGGTCTGTCAGTTTGTCTGTCAGTCGGGGTATGGATTGGCCTACCACTTTGGTCCCGACTGAATTATCTCAGCAAATATTTGATGGATCGACATTGAATTTTGTACAGGCATTTATGGTCCCCAGAGGATGAATCATACTGACATTGATGATCCACTGACTCTTCCTCCACCGAACCACCGTGAGATTGACGTGTTTGGAGTTAAGTGATAAGTCTTGACAACCATTGGACGGATTTTACCTCATTTTGGTAAACTCTCAGACTTTTCCTCTAGCGCAACCTAAAGCTTTCATGGTTCCCAGATGATGAATCCTGAATAGAGGATTGTGATTTCAAGATAGCATACAGATCCAAGATTCTGGTACAGTTGTCTGTGCAAAATACTTTCTCTACAGCAATAGACGAACAAGAAAAATGTTCACAACCCTCCATTTTCCATTGCTCCTTCAGCTAAACATCTCTTTAGATTTTATTTGGGGCTGGAATAAGTCCCTGGGGAGAGGTTTTAATGTGTGTAAATAAATCAAATGTCATGGTGTGTACTGTCTCTGTATCAGAGCACAGCACTGTGATTTAAACTATGCTTAGCAATTGAATATCAAAAGACACGCAAAGCCTTGCCAGATGCTGCCAGATGCATCAGATCTGCTTCCTCTGAGGAAGTGGAGGGAGACTTGTAGCTACCAGCATCATTCCACTTCCAGTTGCAGTGTGGATTTCACTGACTGAGCCAAGCTTGGATTCTAAATGGCTCTGTGACTCCCTCTCTGCTCATTGCCAGGATTCTCCTGTGTTGGCAAGCTTGTGGCAGGGTTATTAGATAAGGAGACATACTCTCTGGCCCCTCTTAACATCCCTCTCAGCAGGAGAAAAATAAAATGATTTTACTCCCTCCCTGTTTACCCATAAGTGGAAATAGAAGAAGACAAAGCAAATGACTAGACACAGATAGCAGTGTGGCAACAGACCTGTGGCCCGGTCTCATTCGATTAAAGATTTAGGCTAATTGAGGTTTCAGTTTCTTTCATCTTGCAAGTGATTCACACAGTCACATAATCATTTAGCAAGCGTGTTTTACAAGCCTTTGTAGTCACTGAGCATCGTCAAAAGAATGGCCTATGATCTTCTATGTTGTGAAATGCCGTTTTAAATATACTGATAATTTTTTCCACTTGGCTAACTGAAAACCATCTATAGTGAAAGTGTGTTAACTTACTCAACTGAGGTCTACGTTTATTGTGTGTACCAGCTGCTCATTCAACTTAAACACATTATTTAAATTAAAATAACGTTTTTTTTCCTATTCTGTTGACAAGGAATAACACTATAATAAAATGAAACCTGATTTTCAATCACTATTTCAGCCGTAATATTCCAGTCTCATGTAATTACCTGGAATGCCAGCTTTAGGCCCCCTGCTAATACAAAGCCTCAACAAACATGCTTTCTCCTGACCCAGCTAGCCCTGGGACTAATTATCATCTTATGGAAATGTGGCTATTTCTGCAACTTCCATATCCCTAATTATTTCTGTTATTCCAATATCAGCCTGGCTTTGATGTCCCAAATCCTGTATTTAAATAGTGTATGATTCCTATTCTTTGTGTCCTCTGAGGATTGTTCATGTAAAATACATGGACTAAGAGTGGTTATTACAAGGGCCTCCAGGGGCTGGACATACCAGGTCCACAGCTTCGTTGTTTCCCTCTTTTCCCCTTGTTCTCTCCTCCTTATGGGGCCGTCTGCTGGGAGAAAGCAGACAAAGGTAATATACATGCGAGTTACTGCATAAGAATATTGGGCTTGTGGAAATGCATCTTTGTCTGATATCTATGGTCTCGTTACCAAGGGAGGAGGAAAAATGCTCACCAGAGCAGTCTGTACATTTTTTGAAATCATTCCTCATCTCAAATAGTATAACTTTTAAAATGACAAGGTGACCCTTTAGCAAATGTTCTTACATTGTTGTGACTGTTCTGGATGAATAGAAGGTATCCTTACCAGTCATAGATGTCTCATATTCTCAGGGTACCATATCATTTAAATTGATTGGTCAAACTGTACAAACTTTGGGCCCATTGAGAGTGAGAAGTGTCTAACAAAGACATTCATCATTAGTGCATAAAGAGAATGGTTTCATTAATTAGTAGGGTTAAATGGCATTGTACCATCTGGTCTGGCGCCATCTTGGCAAGCAATTTGTTGAGTATGAAACTGACGTACAATCTTCTGAGAGAATTTCATCCTCAGCCTCTGTCATGCATGAGTCACATTGTGATTTGATTTCATTCACCTGCACTGCAGGTTAGACAGAATCCCAGAAATGAACCACAGAAGTACACAGAGTTATGACTGTGAGTACTTCTCAGTATCAGTCCTGCTCTGGCACATGGGCTCCATTCTAAAAGATGACTCTGTGTAAAACCATCATCGTGTATTTTCATATAGATGAGCTATGGCTACCTGCGCTCCCAGCCATGCTTTTATTAATGGGGAGCTGTCAGGAGTGGGATGCTCTGCATATTCGCATATTAAACAGGCAGGGGGGGAGATGCCCAGTTTATTACCGTTTGATATAAATCAGCTTAAAGCATCTCTCCACCTCCTGCTCCACCTCCTTTCTTCTGCTCTAAGGACGGTCTCCTCTGCATGTCCCTTCTTTCATCCCTCTCTATCTCTATTTTCCTCATCCATGATATTCCTGCAACTGTTTCTGCTTTTACCTATGACACATGATCACAATACATTTTCATAATAAGATACAAGACCATGACTCCTTTACTAAATGGTGTTTAGTCCTCCATTCGCTCGCTTAAACAGAGTTGAACAGCATCCCAGCTGTCCTGATATAGTTGAATTATGAATACCGTGGCTACAGCGATTAAGCAGATGAAATTTAATCATAAAATTTCTTGAGACTGCCACTGTTTATGACTGTGTGCTTATTAAAATGCAACATGTTCCACTACATTTGGATTAATTTGTCACGCGTAACACTATGCTGCTGCTATTTTGTTTTCTATTCTGGTTAAAGACTTGAGATGCTATATTATATAAAACAAAAGTTTATTAAAAAAATGTCCGCAGATTATACAGTATGTCAACAGTAGCTTGAAACACATTACAATTCTCACAATTGGATGACAAAGTGGGGTTTTGTATGAAAACATTGATTTTCTGTATCCTTGGGTGATTTGTGGAACGCAGCCTTCAATAAATTAGCAATTTGGCTCCATTTGTCTTTTTTGAACAGATCATGATTTAAGATAACTGCTCAACGCATTAGATGATTGATCAGAGTATTCTTTTCATTATTTTCAAAATGTTATTTCCTCAAGTAACCAGTATGACTATAGCAAGCAATAGAGCAAAGGAGAATATATATTGGTATGAATATACGGGGTTTTCTCTGTAAAGACACTCTGAAACAAAATAATATGAATCTGGTGGAGCTGCTATACTTTCATTTACTGTAACCCTGCTTTGGGGATCCAGAGACTCTAGGGCTTCTTATATCTCAAATTAAAAAACCAACAGCTTCATGTCTCAACAATCTTCCATCAGCTCTATTAGCTGTGTGTTTGCTTTTAATAAAGTGCTTAAACCCTTCAGAGGCCTTGTGAAGGTATGAGCCTATAGCGTAAATGTAACTAACTTGTACCTTACCCCTTTTTCCTCCTCTTTTGTTCATTTTTTCATGCACATCAAATGTGGCTTATTTTTTCCTATAGGGCAATTCATGCGTGAGTGTATTTAATTGGGAACAATCAATTTAATTACCCATGTTGTGATCACACTGGTTTACAAAATACCCATCCTTCAAAAATGTCTTAGAATGACATCTCCACTATGGCGGTTTAGGTGAAGTACACAGAGCTTGCATGGCTGCAGTGTTAAATGGAGCATCGTGCTGGCACCTGTCCCTAGGCAGGGCCTGGGCAACGGCGTGCTTGCTAAGGCATGGCTATGACACTAAACAGTTTATTTCCTGGCATCTCTCCAGATGACCAAATTATAATCGCCATTTAAAAGAAAGAGAAAACAAGGCGAGCAGAGAGGAATATATTCCTCATGAGAGAAGAGTGCAGGGCATGCCATGATGTGGCTCTAATCATATCTTTAGCCTGATAATGATCCTGGCATGTTTTGTTATGGCCTGCGATACTGATGGCTCCTCCACTGGCTTCAGGACATATCACTGACAAATCACATGGGAGATTTAACCTTTCTCTCTTTCTGTTTATCTTTTGCGTTTTCTTCTCCTGTGTTTTTCTGTTTTTTTCTCTTATTATCTCTCCCCCATGTTCTCTTTAAATCTCTCGTGCTCCCTATCAATTGACAAGTTGCCTTAATGAAAGGTGGCCAATACAATATAACTAGGTTTTTGTCCACAGAAACTAAAATAGCTCTGTATTCAAGATAAGGTTAGAGGCAAAGATGAATTAAGATTGTACTTTTTATTAGTGTAAGTCACAGTTGACAATCATGAAACCACTGAATACAGTACAGTTTCAATGTAAGACTTTTTAGGAGGGGTTTTCTCCCATTATAAATGTGACTGTGTTAGTCTTATCTGGTTCTCAGTGGTGAAAGTTAAAAGATTTAGGACTTGAAGGGTCAGAAAGGCCTGGTGAAGAACGAGGCCTACATGCTCGATAAGAACAGCAACTCTTGCCAAATACCCTCCAAACAACAATGCTCTATAAATCATTGGCTGTGTCCTTTCCATCCCCCTTCCCCTTTTGCTGCTCTTTCTGAGGGCTATTCTACTGTACTCAAGGAACATGTACCTCTCATACTTTTAGGGAGAATATCCCAAAGGTATTATTAATTACCCCAAATGCTGTTGGGTCTTTGGGATTGACGCTCCCGGTGGCGTAGGTCCAACCACCTTGCCTCCTCTGACCTTGTCTGGCTAGGCAGATAGGGAAGATTAATCCGATATATACAGTAGCATTGGTGAGCCAAACAGCCCTATAAAATTAGACTCCATGATGACTTAGATTTGCAGTTCTTACATCCATTATTTTAATCCTGTGAGCTGCCAGCTATCCATTCCAATCGGTATTTCAATTCCTGCTTGTTTTTATAGCTCCCATCGAATCCCTGTTCCTCGTGTTAGATGTTCAGCAGAGAGCATTCTGTTCCATGTGGTGGGCCACGGTGTCTGGCTTATGCATGTTTAATGTTGTTGAACATGAACGCACAGTCAGCCTGTCATAAACATGGCAGCTGGGACACATAAAAGGTCATAAACCTGTCAATGAAATTAGAGTGGCATGTCCACCAGTGCCAGTTTACCCACACAACACCTGCTTGGAGAAGAGGATGGGGAAGAATATTTGCTATCACTATTACCTCCATCCCACAATGCAGTGTTGCACTGCCCGCCAATAAATGTGCAGCTGAAAGATCGGCAATTGCTGTCATGACAGTTATAAATGTTCCCAAGGAGCGATTGCATCACATAAATGAATATGCATGCGCTCCTTAACAAGTGATAACTTTTAAATGTTTTCCAGCATGTAACTGTTAAATTCTTTGGTGCCGAGTTCTTTTGAAATTCAACGAATTTGGATAAATTTCATTGCAAAGATATTTGTATTATAATCTATGTCAAAACAGATTAATTGTACCAAAGGGTCCTTTTTTATCATCCAACATGTGTGGGAGGACTTGAGAAAGTGCCCTCAAGTGTGATCTTCACTTTTTAGGTTAACTGTGTGTGCTACCAGCTGCCACAGGGCAAAAATAACACTCTTCTTCTACACCATTATTCATTCAACTCCATTAATCATGAGAGCATTATCTGGCATGTGAAAATTCACTTCGCTGATAAGGAATGCATGACCCCAATATGAGATTTCCGGCTATTGTACAGCTAGACTAATTGATCGTGGTCGGTTTCTGGGACCAGCTCTCGGTCTGTCTCTCGCTCGCTTCCTCTCTCTCTTTCTTACTCTCCCGTTAAATGGCCCTTTTCCTCTCTCAATATATTTACTAAAGACATGTTTGGAAAGCTTAAAATCCACTGCAACATATTTTATTACGTATTACTGGTGTACTGTGATTAAAGAAGCCAGATGGGGGAAAACTTTCATTCTGTATAGTCCTTCAGTACAGTCCATCTCATTTATCAGTTCCAAATATGTATTAAATCATACATTTGTTGTGCCTTATTCTTCTACTATTGCATTTGGACTGAGACCTGTACTGTCATGGTGCATAGAATGAGAAAGTTCTTTGGAAAGAAGAGTTTATTCTTATGAAAGAGATTTTTACAACATTTATTTGTGGCAGAAAATGGCTTATAAAAACAATGTATTTGAATGGCTTAAAACAAACTTTGTTTATGCTCAGAATGAACTCAGGAACAAGGAAAGAGTCCTCATATCCCTGCAAAACATTCTTAGTACCAAGTTTATGACTTCAGCTGTGGAAGCCAGGCATCTCTGGTTTAGGAAATCTGATCAATGAAGTGCTCGTATGGGTAATTTTGAAATGCACTGACAATAGGAACTTGTTGCATTGAGACTGCAAAGCGTCTCACAGTCTAAGAGCTAATAGTCTGTTGTATAATCTCAGGGTGCGCATACTTATTGCTCACTCTTGGTCCTTATTATCAATGATTAATAACTGTTGACATTTACCCCACATGAAGACGTAATGAACATGTTTTGCAAGAATGAAGAAAACACCTGTAACCTTGGTTGTGTCTCTGATTCACATGTTCTGGTCTAGTTTTGAAAGCCGTCAAAGGCAACTGACAGGAAAAGTGTGGTTACTTTCTGCTTTGAACTTTTCATTATGTCAAAGGAAAATTACTGTTAATGTCACGGCGCTTTGTGATTTGTTAACACTGAGAGAAAATTTCTTTTTTCCTCACATGACCTCATTCAAACAGAAGTAGGTATGTGTGAAAGTATATTCATTCTGTTGATATACTGTATGTGGGTGGTCGCGTGTGAGTGTAACATGATTACATAGCAACTCAGGTTCTCGCACTGACCGCCCTGTGGTCTTCTCCCGGCCATGGCTACAGGGCAACCAATTTTATGTGGTTTGTGGTCAACAAACAGCCTTTGACCTCAGAAAGTGCCAGGCGTATCCATTGTGTGAGTTCTGGGGGCAAGGGTGGGAACGTCAGACAGCCAGCTCTGATTGAGTTACTTTAGGCCTCAGCTCTATTACCTACTCCTCTCTTGTTTTGTTGAATTATTCAATAGGTGTCCACAGCATCCCAAGGACAGAGATCTAAGAGCTTAAATCACTGGAAAACTCTTCACACAAGAAAAACGGTGAGGAGAAACTGCACATTGCCAAGTAAAAATTTTTTTTTATTATTTATTTTTTTACAAAAACAAACAAGAAAACAAAAAATGTGGCTATTACTGTGACAAATTATGTTGCCCTGTACATTTCATTAACACATTTTTTACACTTAAAAAATAAGTAATTATTTTTATTCTGTCAGCTGATACGCCACCTCCTCACACAATTGCTCATCTCTTAGATTTTAAATGCAGTTAACGTAAACTTTTTTCAAGACAACTTCAATGAGACATCGCTACTCGACAGAAGGAGTTGGCTGATTTATGACAGGGAGGCGCTTTTCCAAGCAGGCTTATGAGTATCCAAGACGACTTTTCAACACATGGCTCAATTGCTTACAGGTTAAATGACAGTGGAATAGCCAAGTTGTTAATTTCCTTAACAGATCCAGATGTTGGGAGCGTGACAGAGACAGACTCAGGTTTCACAGGCGCATTCTAGGTTTTTGCGTGTCAGCGTTGCCTGATGAGGTGTGTGTGTGTGTGTGTGTTGTGTTGTGTGTGTGTGTGTGTTTGTTTGATTTTTTCTTTCATCAATTTCCTCTGTCTCCTCAATAAAAGCATTTGTGAGCATATCTGTACACATAGTTGCCAAGGAAAAGGATCCATACTTTTATTTTCTTCAACACATTGGTGAGACATTATATGACCATTCTTCTTCATGCATTCATCTCTCCAAGTTGCTTGGAAAACTGGAGTAATGCATGTCTCAGTCTGCAAAAGCCTACAATACAATGCCCATTTGCTGGTAATGGCAATGGATTACTTTATTGTATTCTGTTTATGATCTGCATTGATCGCTTTCCCTCTGCTCTGCGCACTGTGAAATGTCATTTGCCTCAGATTCAGGCATCTGTTTTACTGAGCAGTCCCTTTCAATATATATGAAGCGTTTTCCCACTTGCCAAACAGATCCTTGAAATCCTATTTGAAATGTCAACATGGGACATTTCTGTAGGGGCGCGTGTGTAGACAGGCATGAAATAACATGGTTTAGATATTTCATGTCCCACTAAAATTACATCATCAGACATGACTGTCCTTTTCTCCTGAGCTAAGTGGCTAAAGCATTGCTTTTCCCTTCATGTCTGCCTCCATAGGCTCTACCATCTGTTCTCACTATGTCCTTAAAAAGGCAAAACTCAACTCTTGTAATCAGTCCAGGTAACTCAAGTTGTGCTAAACCCCCGAATGAGTGGGTTCACTCTTGTTGTGTGTCTATGTCTGAGCAATGAAATTCACTAGCTTTTAACAGATTCTTATGTCAGTTAAATGTGTCATAAGTTTTAGTTATAAAGGTTACACTTATTTTCATTTCAGGCTTCTTTTAAAGGCAGCCTCCAGTGTATTTAGACATTTAAATGATATTTCTGAGTCATTTCCTGACAATGTTGACTAACCACACTGTTCAATATCTTTTTGACAAATAACTTACTTTTGTGCTCAGAGTTAAAAAGAAGAAGTTTGTTGCTAAAACGGGAGTATGACATATGACTATAGTAGAAGCTGCAGGTCATTTGTTATCCTCCAGGCTTGCGCAGTTAGCTATCTCAATTACAATACGATATTCTTTATTGTCCCCATTGGTAAGTTTGTTTTGGACTCAAAAGCTGCACATCAATAAATGCCTTAACCAGATTCCAATTCAGGGTGAATTTCCTCGTTGTGGGATTAATAAAGGATTTTGAATCTTGAATCTCAAATCTTTAAAAAAATCTGTATTACCATACCAAACTAGCACAACAAAAAAAATACATAATTAGTTATGTTAAATATGCATAAATAGGTATGCATACACCTGTAGATTATATTGTTGACCATTGACCATTCCCCCCCTATCCTACCTATTGCCCTCCAGTCCAATCCACTCTCATGGCAGTCAGCTGCAGTACTCCCTACTGGTTGTATATCATCCCAACCTTCCTCTCGCTGGGTTTTCTGTTTGTTTTTCCAGATGCTTGCCCGCGTCTCTCCCACTGAGACTATAAGGAAACGATTCTTAAAGCATAGCAGCCCTGGACACACGACTTGGCTTCTTTAAACGGCGGGGGGGGGATGGAGGGGGGGGGTGGAATTCCTCTGAATCAATACAGTGGCTCTTCAATCTGAAGCAAAAATGCTGAGTGGTCAGGGGATTGTTGCATATGGTTGTTATGTACTGAGGTTAAGTGGATGCATGCACTGCACATATTGACAGTACAGAGCGCATATAACTCTAGTACAGTATATTCACCTCAAGTCCTATCCTGAACCTTTGTGAAGGGCTGGCAGGTACTATCAGAGTATGTCATGTAGAGATGAAAATAACAGTTACAGTGTATTCAGAGATCCTGCTTTTGTAATTAGTTTTGTCTGGGATCATCAGAGTGATGCTCCCTTTGTTAAGTAGCTCATCCCCACATCAGTCAATTCCTGCTAAGCACAGAGAGACTCTTCGCAAGGTTGTTGCCCCCTAACTAAAGTAGCCATCAGCGTAGTACTTTGTCTGATTAGGCTCCAAATGCCATTATTGTAAAATGGTTATTTATGCTCGAAGACAGTCTTTGTAAACTCCATCTTTCCTGCTTCTTCTGTTGTCTTCACAGCCACCATCAATCGCTGAGATTCTTTTTTTTTTCCTGATGAGCTCCTAATTCTGAATAAGTAGTTTATCCTCAAGGATGGATTTGGCACTGGCTGTGATTCCCTGGACACTTTGAGAAAACATATAATTAGCATGAATGTGAACAGCCCTTTTACAGTCCATTTTATAGTCTGAGCTGGTAGCAAGTGGCTGGCAATGGTCATTCACAGAGATAGGAGACAGTAAAAACACAAAGATCACTGCAGCAGTTTTGATGAGACTGTAGATGAACACAATATGATCTTCCCCAGAGCTCCTGTGAATTTTGTGTGAATACTATATACTCTGAAACACACTGATGAATTATTTCTATTAATTTTCAGTAGGGCTGAACGATTAATTGCATTTGCAATAATATCGCGATATGTTAAAACGTGATTTCCTAATCGCAAAGGCTGCGATTTGTTCACGTGACTCGCGAGAGCAAATCCGTCTGCACTCTGCAGAGAAAGCATCAACTTGGCATGCTAACGCTACGCCGTACCTTGAGCTGATTTCTGTCATTCAAACAACTCTTAGTTGTAGTTTAAAACTTTTACAGCCATTTTAATAAAATGAAGGGTTTTATTCGGGCTTGAGTCCATACATGCAGTTAATGGTTACAGGCACGCAGAACTGAAGGCTCGGCTGGCAACGATTAGCTCTGATTAGCGGTTAGCTCCGGTTAGCTCCGTTAAAAAAGATATGGAGAGGAGGAGCTGCCACTGAGAGCGGTAACAACCAGACTCTGATAAATGACGATCTGGGAGCTTTCACAGCAGCGCGATCACGGCGTTTCAACGGTTTTATTAGTACAGTTAATCCCACGGCAAGAACACTAGCAACTAACGTAACGATAGCCTCTCTGTGCGCTGTAAAAAAAAAAAATACACCGTTGTATGTATAATTATTTTTATATATATATATATATATATATATATATATATATATATATATATATATACACACACACATATTTTTACTTATTTAACTGTATAGTAAAGTTCAAAGAGTGCAATCCACATGTTTACATATGTTTACTACAGTAAATAATTAAATGATCTAAATACTACTACGCCACATATTTGTTTTTATATTTCTGCAATTTGCACTTTAGTTTGTGTGATTTTATTTGAATTTCATATAAATGTTTACACCAGGCTTGGTCAGTGCTCAATATACTACTGTGATTGAAGTAGTTAAATAAATGACGTCATTCGTATAAATTCTTGCATCACCTAATGTCATCATCACATACAGGCCTGGCCTCCAGGAAAGATTTATTGTTTGTCTTTGTTGAATAATACAGAAGACAAAGAGCTTGAAAAATAATCGCATTTTGAATCGCAATTGCAATATTTGGGGGAAAAAATCGCAATTAGATTATTTTCAAAAATCGTTCAGCCCTAATTTTCAGCCATAATCACTGTGTGTTTTTGTTTTTGTTTTTGTTTTCATCACCAACCCTTTTTTATGCCTCAGTAAGGATTGGCAAAGCCTACTTTCTCCACACAGCCTGCCCCACATGGCCTATCTAAAGGCCACTAATAAAGCAGAGTTTAAGAGGCTCAGAAGTATCCTGCTGTAATACCATTAATTATTATTGGCATTTAAGAGGATGCGCAGGGCTGGTAAGGTACACAAGGACATGCGTTTTACTGTACTGTGCACTCACAGGTTTACAATGCGGCCCTCTCCTGCCCTGCTAGTGGCTCACAATGATGAGTGTGGTAGAAAAAAAATCAGAAGAGACATAACCTGTAGGTATTTTTGGTGATCCCATACACATATCTTTGTAGGTTTCATAGTTAATAAATTTGTGGTGTGAAAGTCTCTACTTCTGAAATTTCAGCCGTATTTACAGCATGGAACCATGAAAAAGTTGGATGTTAATAAAAGCACAGTCATTAGGTTAAATTTAATTAAAAAAAGCAGTAGTGTTTCTTCATATTCCCCCTTCTCTCTGTGTTTCCCAGGAAATGATAAAGATTTAATCCAATTAGCTCGGCACTGTTTCACCAGACTGCAGAGGGGAATAGACTCTAATTGGGCTGAAGACAATTAGCTGAATTAATTCCAACAGAAGAATATTGTCAGATTTAAACAATATTCCCTCCGCCAGCTTCACCAGGCGTTCCCTCATTTCATTTTATTCAAATAAGACAATGCATGCTATGTTAAACAGCAATGTAACTGTGGCTCATATCTTGTAAAGCAACTGCTTAGAACATATTTATTCATGTTGGTGTGCTTTTCATTTCTACTGTAAATAATTAACTATGCAAACTTGTAAGGACTCATAAAACAGATTCTTTACAACCTATCAGGAGTTATAGATCTCACTTGTTTGACCTCCTTTTTATTTCACAGTCACAATTTAAGTTTATTTTTAAATTGATTCCTTTTGTGCCTAATGGATTCTCAGCACAGCGTCATATTCTACATGATGAAGCTAGACAGCTGCCTACTGGTTAGCTTTATAGACAAAAGTAAAAAGCGAGAGAGAAGGAATGAAATTAAAATACCCCAACATATTAACCATTAAAGGCAGAGTGAGGGGGAATCGCAGAACACAGGACAAGGAGGGGAAAGGTGCACAGAAGGCCCTCGGTTGGATCAAAGATCAATAAAGATGGAGAAACGATGAGGTTCCCCATGCAGTCAGGTTTACCTCCCCCTTTTTCTCTTCTAAACAAATGCATTTCAAACAGGCTCAGGGAGCACCCCTGCTAACAATGACAAACGACAGCACATGGAGTTTTCTCTCTCTATTAACATAAAGTAATATAAACCGAAGGACACTAGTCTATAGAGAGAGTTAGGGGCTAATGTTCCATATCAGATGTGGACAATGTCAGGACTGAATACAGATTAGGCTGTGTCCTTCTCTCCCGGGGGGAATTAGGGGTTGACACCATTCTCGCTGCCAAGTGTATTATTATAACATGCTAGTGCTAGGCCTGTCTTCCCTGGACTATTAACCACACTGCCCCTCAAAACCATAACACCAGACATCATTTTGCCAGTTTCAGCTTGTTGTACTTTACCTCTCTTACCCCGACTCTGGCCCGTTGTAAACTTCATGATGAGACTCTCCTCGGGCCTCTGCACAATCATTATATTATACGGGCCCATGTAACCTCAGTTTATTTAATGTCTCTCACTCTGATTAAACACCTCAATGTCATCAGTGAATGAAGGGGTCAGAGTTTGATGGGTGTAGTGCAGAGTGACTGAACCTGTGCACTTTCAGAGCAGTAGGAGTGCAAAGCTGTCAGCTTGATCTGTTTGCTGATGATAGATTGCTGTCCATTTTCAGTATTGGTAAGGCTCATTGCTCATGAGGTATCAGGTGGGTGGAAAGATTATCGGAATAGCGACGCTGTGAAGAAAGCGGAAGTTAAATCTGTCCTGTTGCGGTTCCGTGGGTGTTTTTCTTATGCAATGTTGGTTGAAGTTGCTGGAAAACTTTTCTTCATGTGCTCTGTGTGTGTTTGTTTATATTTGTATCAATGTCAACTAATTGTCATCAGGCATAGATAGATACAGGTCTGTTTATATGGACATACATGGAATTATGTTCCATGAACTCCCTTAGAGGGATAATGAAACTGCTTTAAAACTGTCCCAATAAGCATAAAGCAACTCAGGGAAAGCAGAGAGAAGAAAATCAGATGAAGAGGCTGAATGGAAAAACACTGGTTTCCTTACAGGAGCTTTTTCATGAGCACTGATGGTCCAGGACTACAGCTTCAATATAATGGGTAGGGAAGCCAGTTGAAGCAGACATGCACATGTGGAATCAGAGGTAAACACTGACTGAAATGGCTATTCTAACAGTCTTACTGGATATTTAAACAATTAAAAATTTACATATCAGATTCCTGGTTTGAAATGTTTTGTGATCACAGACACAGTATGAGTATTACTGTATCTACCTTATGTTATCAATAGTGGTATCTATCTGTCTCATCCAACAGTGTGTTTCTAAGTGTGTTATGTAGTGTAGCTCTTCAAAAGGTATCTGCCCTGCCCTGCAGTGTTGTTTTCACGGTAGTGGAGAGACACGGTGGCCTCTGCACACAGGAGCCAGTGTGGCTTCTGTTACCACTTCTGTGTTTGGGCACTTTAATTGCCACCACACATGGAAACATATTACGCTGGGTGATGAGATCCTGGTACTGGAAAATTCCACGCAATAATGCCTGTGGGTGTCTGTGCCATGTGAGCGATAATGTGTGGGCAGAGGCTTATTTTCTCTTTAATACGGGCATGCCCACACTGGCACCCACAGAGCCCCCGTTTGAGCTCAATAATGAAAGAAACAAGCCGTCATGGAGGCTGGGGTTTGAGGTGTTGTTAAAGTCTTTGAGGTTTTCTCCCTGTGGGCCTCTGTCTGCTGCCCTGAATAAGAGGGGCTTTGTTAGATCAGCGACAGAGGCTTTGGTGAAGCTTGTTGGACAGGCTTTTCTCTGCTGGATTCTAGGCGGGCTCAATCCTGCCTATAACTAGGCTGTTTCACCTCCCATCTCACACTGTCAAATTCAGAGACAGAAAGATCGCACACAGGCAGACATAGACACCCACTGTCTTTTTGAGATATCTGATACGGTTTAAAAGCGCACAAAATTGCTTTCGTTAACAGCAGTGATGTCACAACTCAAGAGGGAACCCCCAAATAACTTCAATGATTTTTTTTCACACTCTCTCTTCAATCTGTGTAGTGACTGAGATTGTTTAAAAGGCTGGTAATTCATTGTGAGATACAGCTGAACAAAACTTTACACTGAGTGGGTGTATTTTTTTTAATTTCGCAAACCAAAAGAGAAGAGGTGTCATTTTGGTATTTTTTCAGCACACACAAACACAGCTTTCCCGCTTTAAAACATTTAGGTTTTTTCTTCTTAGCCCCCCTTCTTCCTTCCCTTAGTTTTTTTTCTCTCATTTAAAACATTCACCCTCGACCTGACTGACTGGACTCCACACTGACCTCTCCACATTCCTCCTGTCCAATCAAAGCATGGCTTACTGACCCATCTGTATCCCCTCTTGACCAATCAAGAGTGCCTGTGAGCAGCCAACAGGAAGATGTCAGCATTCCTCTCCTCTCCTGGCAGGAAGTCAGTCTCCTTAAAGGCCTGCTGGGAAACGTTTTCCTCCTTCCCAGCTTTTCCTTTTTCCCTCCCCTGACAAACAGTGATAAACTGGTCATTAATATGGCTGCCACTCTGCCAAACAGAGCCTTCTTTGTCAACTCTGAGTCCCATGTGAGCAAGAGATCTTCCAGGGCATGTCATTCTTCATGTCCCCTCTGTCTGAAACTCCCCACCCTTGACCGCTCAGCGGTGCAACCCCGCACAGCAGGAGCACGTCAGCCATATGTCTCATTTTTTACTTTATCTCATTTTTCTCTTGGCTGTCTGCAGTGCCATCTGAGCTGTTGGGATGATCAGGATTTACCTGGCTGTGTTAAAATCATCTATGCTGCCGAAAAGACAGACGACAAGCATGTTTCCATGTAGCCTACATGATTAGTCTGAAGCGCAGCACATCTTGGCAGATTATTCTGAAACATGAACCACAGAGTGGTCCCTTTACACTCAGGCTCAGGATCTGCTCATTCAATTTTCTTTTCCCTCTTTACGTATGACGTTTACTTTTTGTGGGAAGAAGATTGGTTTGGGTTGGATAGCAGTTATCGCTGAATGGAATCAAAATCATATCACTGTCTCCACTGTCAAAGTAGTCTGCCAACAGATGTCCTCATTTTTGAATGAAGAGTAGTTAAGTTGATTGAGACAATGTGACAGTGCTCCATTCTCTGCCCGGCCTATCAGAATAAAGTTGTACAGTGTTACTCAGCTTTTTATAAACATTGAATAGTGCTGTGTCAAACACAATGCTTTATGAGGAGCAGTGGGGATCTCTCAGTATTGCATCTGATGGTCAGCTATAAATGTTGAGAGGGTGTCTCTAGCCAATGGTGGTGGTTTGTGTGTTGTGTGTGTGTGTGTGTGTGTGTGTGTGTGTGTGTGTGTGTGTGTGTGTGTGTGTGTGTGTGTGTGAGTGTGAGTGCTTAGCGGGCAGTAGAGGGGCCTGGGGCAGTGCCATGCCCCCTACAGTAGTTTATCTTGGGCTTGTACATGCCCCCCTTGGTGGGGTCGATTCTCAGGGCACCCTGCCCCAGCACAGCTCCATTAGCGGGTGTGCTAACCTTGCAACAATGCTGTGACACCCTCGTTTTTCATCCCGCCCTGCCTTCAGCCTTCTTTCTTCCCTCAGCCCAACCCCAGGGCTTCCCAGATGAGGCAGAGTTGAGGGGGGCTCTCTTGTCCGGCTGTGAGAGACAGTCCACTGCCATTCCACTCAATCCACACTTAACTGAGGAAGTTAGAAAGGAAGCCTGGTATCGTTTGTTTTCAAAAGAAGATAAGAAAAATTTACTTCACATATTTATTATAGATTTTGTAACGCAGGACCCGTGAGCACGTTCAGGCTCGGAGCTGCAATGATAAATCCACCCATTACGCTTATCTTTTAACCCTTGTAATGTGTTAGAAAGCTGCACACATTTTTTTGTGTTAGCGGGTCAAATTTGACCCATGATTTAACTCAGCCCAAAATGCTCATAAAACAATGATTATCATCCAATATTGTTTTTCATTTACGTGTAAACACTTTTTTAAATGTTATTTTTGGTCTTTGATCTTAAAATATACCACCCGTTTTCATATTTCCAATAATGAAGACAATGGGTAATTAGTTATCTGACTATAATATACTAATATTATAATAATATCCAAAATTATTTGCATGTTGGCTTTTTCAACTTAATATTATAAACTGTAGTGATATCTGTGGTGTTACGGGTCAAAATTGACCCGTATAGATTTAGGTTAGGAAAAAAGTAAGTCTTTGAACAAGAATACACATCTAATGAAAATGATGGTCTAAATGACCCAGATGATCAAAAAGAGTTCTTTAAATTAAAAAGATCTGACATTTAATGGTCGTCAATCCCTTATCACATCCAAGGCAGAGCATCAACTGAGAACATCAACCCAACATGGAAAGGTGTTGCTGGATGTGGATCGACAAAACACACCTGGATGCTAACATGTGCTTCTTGCTGGGGTGTACAGATTCTGGAATGAGGCCACAGCTTATGGGATGCTGAGTTATGCCAGAGTTTATTGCATGCTTCCATCACTTTGGACCAGGGCTGTAGTCAAGACCACCTTTTGTCAAGTCCAAGACAAGTCCAAGACCAGGACTGGTCGAGACCAAGTCAAGACCGAGTCCAAAGAGGTTTGAGTCCAAGACAAGACCGAGTCCAGGAGAGAAAAAACAAAAAGTCTTATGCATGACAGTATCAAGACAATCATTTGGGGTTATTATTTGTTGATCTAAATGCAAAAACAGTGTCACAACACCCAGGATTTGTTAGTATAGCCATTCCCCTTAATATCATATTAACTAAGTGTTTCACTTTCCCTCCAGGGCACACAGATGCAGGGCGTGCAAAGATAATCTAGTGTGTGATTGGTTATCAGGTGGCCAGTGTTTAACTTTCCCTACAATATTATTATAAACATAATAAAGACACCTGGACTCGGTCGAGACCAAAAGCCATATTTGGCAAGACCAGTGGCAGAGACAGAGTCCAAGTTTAAATACCAGCGAGTGTGAGACCATAGAAAAACTGTCTTGAGTCCGGACTCGAGTCCAAGACCGGACTTGGATCTTCTCAACAGATGGCAGTATGAACAACTCAAATGCTGTCTTGATGACTTGGACATGTGACACAGCATATCTAGTAGGCCCCGGGGTCATTCTGATTTCTCTGTTGGTGCTCCGCCTTGGGTGTTATAAGGGATCGATGACCATTTTGATTTGTATATCGTTCATGCCACCCCCCTAAAGATGATACTAACTTGTGAGAAAAAAAGTGCTTGTGTGTGAGGGGTTTTAAAGGGGTGTGTGTGTGTGTGTGTGTGTGTGGTGTGGGGGGGGTGTTAACATTCAAGTTCATTTTGAGTCAAAATGTATCAATATCCTGCGAGAAAGCCTGTGTTCCCAGTATTTTGGGGTAGGTTGCTTGTGTGTGTGTGGTGTGGTTGGGGACGTTTGAGCTAAATTTCATCTACAAAGCAGCCCACAACCGTCCATATTCTCTGCCGGGTTATATTTGACCCGTAACACCACATATGTTACTTTCTTTGTTGTTGAGATTTTCAAACCAACTTTTGTAGTGTCTGAGGATATCATGAAGCCTTGTTCCAATAATAAATGGTAGTTTTTACACATCTGAACTTGAAAACGGGTCAGAATTGACCCTAACACAATATAAGGGTTAACAGGTCAAGTACACACTCTGTATTTGCCGAGATTTTAAGTAAAACAACAAAATAATGACGGAATAGGTTTTTGATTTGTATGTCTCTTATCTATATTGATGAGCAGTGAGCGTCATTGAATCTGGATTAAAGAGCGGTTCAACCTCTCCATGTGTATTGGAAAAATTGACTGCTCCCTATGTCTTCATCCTCTCATAAAATAAACATGAAAGGAGCTGCGCTCTCCTTTATGGAGAGTGTCTTTTCAAGTGTTACAAATTTGCCCCCTGCGTTCTCCTCCTTGTTTTTCTCTCATTCTGCCGTCTCTTTCTTCATCATTAGTTACTGAGTCCTTCAAAATACCAACATAAGACAAGGTGCAGGTAAGTTGGAACGGGAGGGCTTTCTGTAGGGTAACAACACGTTCTGTACTTCTAAAGGCTTGACATGTTGTACAGCTCTCTTTAAATTAAGGACAAGAGACATGTTTACATTTTAGTACTGAGAGCAGCTCTCGTTCAGTAAATGAAATGCAGATGACATGTCCTGTAAAATCGATTTAAGACAAGATCTCTAATCATCATCAATCACATCATCACTGCGGAGACGGCAGCAGCAGCGCTGTCTCACAGCTCTTTTTTTTCCCCATTCATGCAGATCACACTTCATGAATACATTTATCCAGGATGACCTTAATGGCCCAGTTTCATGTGGGTGTAAAAGATGGTGAGCATTTTAACTCCGAGGTTAAATAAGGCCTAGGGCATCGAGACAGAGACGTGCTCGTAAATGATTATGCGATTTTAAAGCCAGTGAAGACCTTATCAGTTTACCATGTTTTGGTATTCCCTCCTAATGGCCTGCTTCCTTTTACAGGATAGTAATTCAGGATCTTCCAACTCACAGCTGTGAAAACTGTGATATTTCCTGACATTTCACCTCAATTCTCTGATGAACTTTCACCTCTGAAGGATTAACAAACTGTCACTGTGTCAAGGTATCCTCTTAACATTCCACAAGTGGCAAACGGATACGAGAAAACTAATTTGGACTTGGAGTGGTGCATTTTGTGTCGCTGTGCTGAGGAGCTAGATTTCCATCAGTACTCTTTATACTCAGAGCTATTTATTTGGGTAGCTAAGCAGTCATCTATTCTTTCTATTTTCACTGTCTACCTGCATGCTTTTTGTGTATCAGTGAAAACGCTTACTGGCTCCTCTTCTTGGCAGGTGTTTTGCAGCTATGCTCGCTGCTTCTCCGTACATAATCAATCTACGCAAAGCTTTTGAAGGCGGCAGGAATAGAGAAAGCAAGGCCCGCCTGCCTTCCTAACACGCGTGGATGATTAAATGGATGTAATGTATATTCCTGCCCGTTTTGGCCTCCCTGTATTTTTTGTTGCATGTCTATTCATCCTAGACACCACTATGATCCATCATATGTACTGCTGATGGATATCCATGCCCTTCCTAAGCTGCCCTGGACACATACTTATTGTATCCTTTTACTGAGGCGGAGTGATGAACTCATGTGGCCCTGGTACTACAGTGGCAGATACTCAATAGGTGAATGAGTGAGGGGGTTATAAAAAGCAGAATTACAGCACACGATACCCACCGCACTGTGGAGCCAAGTGCAGGAAGAAAGAAGGATGAAAAGACATGAATAACATGACAAATCAAAGTGCTCTGAAACAGCAAAATCTCCGAGGAATTACATGGTTGTTACAGTTCTTTACTTGAGCAGGATGAATGAATTAGTTTCTTTTTTTCCGCCACTCAGGATTGTGTGCGATAAAACATTCAATCAGAAGCAGCCCTGGGTGATACTATTTTAGTGCTGGGTGCAGTGTCCTCCTGCATTCTTCTTTCTAGGGAATTTAGCCTGATTTATGGTGAAGCCTGGGCTACTGTAGATGAGGGTTTTCCTGCTGGTACGATATATCCATTTATGGCTATAATGAAATTCACCAGCATACAATTCAAAATTTGTCATTGAAATGATAAAAGAACTAATTAGAGTTAGACACATATGGAGTTTTGTGATTTGTAAAAATGCACCTCCATCCATTAGTCTTCATCATACATTAAGCATTTCTTTTCATTTGCTGCCGTAGATACATTTAAAATAAATAAACTTAAAATAAATATGACCTGTAATGAGAGGAAGGATTTGTTCAAAGGAAATGAATTAGGGCTAAGCCTTTTATCTGAGGACCAGCCACCCACTAGCTGTTATCAATAAAATAATCAGATCTAGATGAAACACTCAGATATCTATGCCTTTCATACAAAAAAAACTTCCAATCTTTTGGGGGCAGGATTTAGCATATATCTGACTCTATATCATCCACAACTATTGCAACTAGTGGAGAAGTGAGGGCCAAATCTAATATTAGTGTGCTGTCTCCATCTGGTACGCGCTGTTAAAATTTAAAAGAGGAGACGCACCCTTATCTGCTGCGAATGTAGATGTAAGCCTTCTAATAAGGAGGCTTAGGGAGCGATGAGAGAGGGCCACACAATGAATTAGCTCCTGATTATTGCTATCATGGCAGTATAATCTTTTTTAAGCTTCCTTTTTGCCTAACCCTGTGCCGAACCGTGCTTTTACCCATGCTGATGGGGCGACCTGACTCTCTGCTCTCCTGCCTGAGGGCATTAGCTGAACTGATAAGGGGAATGGTATGGAAAGGTTGAGAAGGAACACTACTACTGTATGTGCAGAAGAATTAGAAAGTGTAGGACATCCTTTTCCTCTCACACCGAGTTTGAGTGAAGAACGGTCTTTACATGTATCCTGTACAGTATGTTGCCCCCATGTGTGGAAGGACCTATATGAGGGTAAGAGAGTGAGGAGAAGGACAGGTGTGGCTGGCAGAGGGCCCAGGTCACCTCGGCATGCCCTGGAGAGTGTGGTGCCTATGTGGGCACAGGTGTGGTTGGCACTGAGCTGCTGTGTTACAGCATGTCCTATGCAGTCTCACCAGCCGGTGTGACCTGGCAAGGAGCTGCGTCCTTCCCCTTTTCTGCCCTCATGGCCACAGACGTATATGCAGTAGTGTGATGACTTAATTCTTGCAAGCTGTGTCTAATTAAATAAGCTCTGATAGTGGTATTGATCAAGATAGCGCAAATTCATCTTGTCATTGTCTCCCAAAGTAAAGCACATAATGTATTACTGAGCATTTGAAGTGGTGTGTGATGTTTTCAGTTTTTATGATATATATATGATATTAAAAGCAGTGAATCCTCCAATTGAAGAGCTGGAACCAGAGAATGTGTTGCATATGTTCACTTATTTTGTTTGAAAAATGACTACAATTATTAATCCATTATCAAATTATTTGGTGAATGTTTTTCTGTCTTATGGACTAATTGATTGAGATGATTAAGATGTTACAGCTCTAGCTTACAGTTTAATTCATAGTGACCATCACAGTTCTTGTTCCATGGACACTACCGTGACATTTTGCAACAATGTAAGTCTAGTTCCCCAGCCAAGCATTTTCTGCCCCACAACTTTCCAGCAGTGTTAGTGTTTTCCGTTTGTTAGACATGGGGGCTAGCAATTAATGACTTTATAGGGATATGTGTGTTTTTTTCTGTGTGAAAGACAATATCAAAGTGGGATAGTCATTATACAATAGCAGTCCAAGTGTTGCACATCAGAGATTTAAAATGTCCACAGGGGATTGCCTCTTTGCTAAAGACACTCCTCACATCTAAAACTTCAAGGACACCCTTTAATTTAAAGATCTTCTATAAATGATTAATTTAATATTGATGAATATTTAACATTTCTTAATAAATTATTATGTATGCTATTAAGCACTACATGTATCTGCATAAGCAGGACTGTGAGCTCTTTGGATGGCTGACTCTTCTGAGCATGTGTCTATGCCGTTTGTGTATGTGTGTGCTCCATTGTGTGAGTGTGTGTGTGTCCGTGTGTGCACCACGGGAATTGTCTTGCTCCGGTTGTATTTTGACATTTGATTTATGTTAGTGTGAAACCATTTTCATGCAAGCCATTATGCAATCTATAAAAGCAAGCGTGTGGTTTTCACTGAGCATGGGGACCTGCTGCCGCATCGCTGGCATACCAAGTGGCTCTTCTTCGTAAATTTCATTACACTATAGACACCGCTACAGCTCTGGCCATAAGCTAAAGGTGCCATCGGCTAATGAAGGAAGAGGCTGTGGCTAAGTGTAGATGTATGCTGGCAACACTGTTGCGGGGTGTTATAAATATCTGTGCATATTTCTGACAGATACTGGAGTAGACTGACACTGTTGCTTTGACCAAGATGTGACTGCTCTTTACTGACTTAGTAAATAAAACTATCTGCATAAATAAAAGCAGTTGATAAGAAAACCAGTCACTAAAAGATGGAATTATTGTATGGCTGGAGTGAAACAAAAAATCATTAGAGGGACTCATCATGATTATTAATTTCAAAAAGTATTTACTGCATTCAAAAACCTGTGAGAATGTACTTTGTCTTTGTTAAGAGCTATTCAATTTAACCTGTCAATGTTATCAAGAAAATTAGGATTTCATGAAATATGTAATATATCTAGATGGTCTAACAAGTCATCATGTTAAACTTAGCTATATGTACGATGGTGAATACAATTAAGCTACTCAGAAATAGAGTGGCCAATCCTCCCCTCCACCTCCCCCCCACTCCGCGCTAGAAACAGACAAAGAGAACCTCAACTGTACAACGGCCCAAGGATAGGTAGAAAGTTAGAAAGAACAGAGATGCAAATTATTAAATCATAACCTGAGATTAATTCATATGTTCTCTTTGTCTCCCACCCTCTCTGTCTTTCTTCCCTTGTCTTTTTCTACTTCTTTCTCTGTTTTGCTTTTTTACATGTTGTACGTGTTGTCCTTTATATTTTCTAATGTTTTCAGCATGTTTTATGTAAATACAAGTTGCTTGCTATAACAGGGATTACTTTCAATTTTTTTTTCCTGATAGGTACATTTTTGATTCAAACCTCTTCTACTTTTAAGCATATTCTGGGCATTGTGTCAATCTGTGTAACAATACCGTCAAATGGTGATTAGATGGAGATGTTGGGCCTTGATTACTCCGGTGCATCATTCCAATAGAGCCCTATTGTAAAGCCTGAATAACACCACTACTCCAAAGTGCATCTTAATACTATACTAGACTCCTTTAAATCAGTTTAAAGTCGCCTGCACAAGCCTCAGACCTATTCATCTACACTCCAATCCTTCCATGATACTGAAAAGAGATGCCTTTTACATTGGAAGGCAATACAATGACAATTAGATTATGGCGGCTGCACTTTGGTCATCCATGCGGCTGCTTTGACCCTAATGATTGGTTAAGCTCTGGCTGCGTGGCTCAGCTGGGAGACAGAGGTGGTGCTCATGGCAGCTCCATTGTTCAATGAAGAACTTTTTTATGTGCAGCTGGTGTTGCCTCTGATGTGATTTGGCCTTTCTCTCCTCCCCTATTTGGATGATAAAAAGCTTTACTTTAGGGGCTGACTGGAGTGGCTCATAGGCCTGTTGAGAGATGAAAATTAGAGGAGATGGTTGGAAGACTTACAGGGATAGTTTCCTGCTGATGCTCTTTGTGCATTCTCACTTCACTTGCAGGTGGAGTTAACATCATTGTTTTACCAACCAATTTTCACTCCGTCTCCTTTCCAAAAGTAGATGAAGATAAAATAAATTGGACAGACAAGGTCAATTGACATGCACTAGTGTTTAATATGTTTTTGGTTTTGTGTCTTTGGTGAGTCAGTCCTTATCTACATTGGTCCCTGTTGCTTTGTCTCTAGCAAACATATCCGGGGCTTCAGACTAACGTGCGCACACCTTAAATTGGCCTGCAACGCAATTTTTCACATTTTCCCCATTTTAACTGTATTACTGATTAATGCTTTGGTAATACATACAGAAATTACAGTCTTATTTTAGTTCACAGACACATTTAAATGTAATGGTGCTTAACAAATGCACATTCAGAAATGTAAACAAAGCATTATTACTGTCAATTTTTTTTTTGTTAACACTTAAATAGCAATCATATCTAAGATGATTAAACTTCCATGGAAAGGGGAGTATCTAACTATGTATCTAACCCAGTGTGGGAAAATATTGAGTGATTAGGGAGCCAGAGACCGATGAGCTCACGACACAAGGTAAATATTTATATATTTAGCAGCCAATATGTATTTTCTTTTCATAGAAGCAGTCTCGGCTCTCTGCTGTTAGATTTCTAGCTCTCTCACCCAAGTGAGTGAGCGGTACCGCAGCGTGTAGCAAATGTTCTGAGCTGACATTAGCATTGATGTAAAAATGCAAATAAATCTGTGAATGCACAGGCAAGTAAGTGATATCCCACAGTCGTGGTGTTGAAATAAAATCCGGTCCTTTTTGTCTGAGACCGAGACAACCCTGAGTAAAAATGTGGTCCATTTTGTGACAAGACCGAATACAACAAGTCTTTCAACACAGCTCTGCCGACAAGAAGTGCATGCAAGCCGGGTTGAGATGGTGAACAAAGTGAGAGGAGGGCTAACATTAAGCTAAAGCTAACTCCTTATCGGCTGTCAATACGCAGCATTTTCCTCGCCAATGTACAGTCTTTACCAAACAAAATGGACGATCATTCGGCTGCGGATCACCACTCGTAAATGTATTATGGACTGGACGATGAGTGTGGCGCCACCAAAGCAAGACACACAAGTGTAGATCGCGTTTTGCAGTTGACTAATCACTCACCGGCCCTCCCCCTCTCACACACATTGGCCAACTCTGGCAGACTTGCTCTCTCCTCCTTTTTCAACATGAAATAAAAAAGTCATCAAATTTGCAGGTCGCAGTCTGCAGCCCTGATATCTGATGCAGAGAAATAAGGCCTCCGCTTCGATGCTCTACATTTACATGATCCTTCTTACACACACCCGTACTCAAGCAATACCTCAAGATTGAGATAAGAGAGCGTTCTTTCAACCACCCCCTTCGGTAAAGTCACCATTTCCCCATTTCTTACTCAGTATCATATCACTGTGGTTGGGAAGCGGAAAAAGTCCAGTAAACAGTCTCGAATAAACCACATATAACTGACTGTCCCTCTTCAGTTGTAGAATATTGTTTCTTACTCAACCCATGAGGTTTTCTTAGATTGGCTAAGCATCTACCAGTGGTGCTATTTTGTATCTGGTTCAGTCTGTTCTTCCTCTCCTGTCAGACATACAGCAGAACACATAGGCCTGCTGTCAGAGAGTATTTTCCAGCAGCCAAAAGGTTTTAAGAAAGAGACAGAAGCCTCCCAGCATTCAGCCTGTTAGCTCCACACCTCTCAGAGCTTGTGGTACGTGGGAGAGAAGCTGTCTGACAAGACCACCTCTCCTGCCAGACTCTGAGAGAAGGTGGGGGAGGATGAAAGAAGTGGGGGAAGAGGGAGAGAGATGGAGAGAAAGAAATAGAGAGAGGAGCCTAGAGACTGTTTCCCTAATCTTTATGTATTAACAAAAACAACATATTCACTCAAGCTTGTCAAACCATTTCACAATCTCCTGAAGAAGGAGAGTCTTGGACAGGATTTGTTTACCTATCCGATAGAGAGAGAGAGAGAGAGAGAGAAAGTGTGTGTGTGTGTTTGTATGTGTGTGTTAGAGAAAGAGAGTGTAGCATGACTTTTTATTGGTTTGAGTGTGTCTAAGTGTATGTCTATCAACACGCATGTGTTGTGTCCAGACAGTTGAGTTTTAGACTGTAATTGGTTCATGTTTTTGAACTCTGTGCTCTCTGAATGGCGTCTTCGTAACAACGGTGTATGAATTTTTCATCGCGCGGAGCAGCCGCGGCTCCTCGATCCTCTCTGGGCAGATCTGTGTTTGTTTAGACTAAACTTAGGGTGACATGGCATCTGCATTTGGGTGTCAACATGAGTGTGAGAGTGTGAGAATTCATTACCGCCCCGATCCTTCAGCCTCAGAGTGTCAGCTTGGGATAGGCTAATTGATGCAGCTCGTCCTTGTGTGTACAGTAGCTAGCACATTGTATTGCTGCTCTAAATCACTCATTCTTTCCCAAATGGGCAGCATATTATTTTACGAGCCATTCTATTCACAAAAGATATATTTTTATCTCTAATAAAAATATGTATTTGATTCATTCTTACACTTTCTCCACATTTCCACCTCTCTTGCTTTGATTTTTATCTCCCTCTTTGTCTGCCCAATTGCATTTCCTTTTTCTCTCTACCCTTTTCTCTGCCGGTGGTGATTCTCTGGGGCTCCTCATGTTATCCAGTCAGTTGATAGTGTATGCCTCCATGCATCACAGCTCCTAAGCTGTGATTGAAACATCAGACAAGGAGGACGGGGCCCCAGAGATGCTTCCGGCCTGACACCAGCTCTCAGCGCCAAGTTTTATCATACCCAGTGCCTGGCATCCACACACATCAGGTATGCTCCATGGCACCAATGTATATTAATCAATGATAATATGATTACCTCTGAATGGGCCGTATACATTATTTAAAGCAGTGTCCCTTGGCTTACAGTGCGTCTGACTTTCAAATTAAACTCAGAGTCAATAATTAATGTTGAGATTAACTGAGAGCACCTTTAGAGGGCAGGTGTTGAGAGCACATGTATTGTGGTGTGTGTGTGTGTGTGTGTGCGCGTGTGTGCGTGTGTGCGCGTGTGAGAGAAGGAGCAAGACAGAAAGAGAAATTTTGTGTGCGCGCACCCGTGTGTATACTATTGACATGGAACCAGTCATGTGGAGGAGTGATCATGATCTTGGCTCTGTTCCCTGAGGGATCATCTCTAACAGCCCCAGGCAGACACCGTAAACTCCCTCACTTCTGTTTGGAGAGACAATCTTCCCTGCGTCTCCCAGACATGTGGATGACACTAACAGAAGCCGGGGGGAGATGGTGAGGTTTTGTTTTTCTCACGGTGACGTGGGCTGAAGAGTTATCTCCATCTCTCCGAGGCAGGGGGTCATGTTGTCTGAGCGAGAGCCTGGGCTTTCTCACACGTGGATGGACTCTCTGTACGGTTCAAGGCCCCTGAAATCTGTCTGGGTGATAAGCTGCCAGCGCAGGGGGGAACAACAACAGATAGGGCTTTTAAAGCAGTTCAGCTGGACTGGAAGGCTTCTGTCTGCCTGCCAACAGCCTGATTACTCAATCCAGCTTTTCTGTTGTTCACAATCTGCCCAAAGAGCTCCCAGGGCATGGCCTCACGGCTACCTGTCAATACCAGGTACTGGCATGAATACCGTTGCTCCACAAAGGCTGTGCACGGAAGTTTACAGGAAGTGTTATCTTATGTAGCAACACCTTCGGCTCTAAACAACCTCAAACCCAGCAGCTAAAAAGGAAAGGCTATGAGGTCGGCTGTTGTCTTCAGTCAATCCATGAAACTTTCAGTATTGACACTTGCAGCTTACTGCTGTAGAGTTAACAAACTAGTCAATTCAACAAGAAAGGAAATTTAAAAAAAATACTTTTGACAATTATTTCAAAGAATCAAGCTTGCAACCAAACTTCAGCTTAGGAAAGTCTCTTTCTGCTACGTCTTACTGACGGAAATTCCTCAAGACCATTGTGGCTGTGAACAGAGGTTTTTTTAAAGCATAGAAAAAACAAACAAAGAACAAATAGTTGGTCACCTATACATATATAAAATACATGTTATACTGATGGAGTAATCATCACATACACAATTCATTTCTTCAAAAAAGTTAGTAAAAAATGTCTATCCAGTCAGTCTTTCTTGGAGGTTCGGTCTGCAACAATTTTCGTCTTAGGTGAGCTTATTTTAAGGAAGTTATTTGACTTTCAAGCTCATGCAAGTGCAACTCAATAAACTGAGCCGGATTTTATGAAATTGATTGCCCCTCAACATTGAACGTTCTGCTAATAAGAATGCATATGATTTTAAAAAGTATAAAGTAATTTAGCAGAGCTGATCTTAATAATACCAAACACCGTAAAAGCAATTCATCCTTAGAAGTCACTGACGGAAGGCACGTTTTCAATAGACCAACCTGCAATAAAAAACTCAGCGTCTCAGTCAGTCAAACACGAAACATAAATCTTTTGAGAAAACATCCATCATGCTTCACAGTTGTTTCAATTACAGTGCTCAGCACAGTCATTTAAGTAAATTGATTTTAGCTCTTGGAAGTAAAAGACTGGGTTTAACAAATAAGTACTCCCGAAATGTAAATTTCATCATTTTCCACAAAACCGTTTGAGACTGAAGGCCAAACCTTGGTTTAGGGTTGCTTAGAAAAAAACTTGTATGTATTTTACTTTCCACAATTTTACTTTTCACAAACATCCCCTCTCTGCAACCACCTCCCGACCCTTCACACAGACCCAAATCCCACACACATACCGAACCAAACCACACCACACACACACTTACTTGTGATCATCTCTCTGATGACCTCTGCTTTCAGCATATGATGGATCATCCACAGTTCCAGGACATCTATTTTCCTGCCCATGAAAAGAGGCACCAACTTTGAGCTAGGACAGTTAGGGCCAGATGAATGACTTTGTTAGGACTGGATGGATTTCTCATCTGTTCAATTCCACTCAACCCATTCTGAACATAAAAAAAAAAAAAAATTAGGGATCAAATGTAGACGATTATTGGTGAGGTTTAATTACAAGGATTACATGAAAGGAAGAAGTTGTCACTTCAAAAAAATGCCCAAAACAGTCATTATGCACCATTATGAAACATTACACACTGGACATAATGAATCATATTGGAAGTGATTTTAGTATTTCCACACATGCACTGCATCATTTCCCTAATAGACTGATTTATAGTTTGAATTTTAAAACAAACATCTGATAAGTAGGCCAATACCCACGCATTTAAAAATCCTTTTATGTGGTCCACTAAAAGGTGAGGCATCAGTCATCCCACGGTTCTAAAAACGTGCTGAGAACAAAGTGAGATAAGATAAAAAAAATCTTCTTTTGCATACCAAAAAAGGTGACATAGAGGAAGGCAAAGGGAAAACACCAGGGTATTTTGAACATATTGAAGGGCAACATTCAAAATTAGAAATGTAAAGATGAATAATTATTGTACTGCATTACTACTCATGCACTTCTGTATCCCACACATAATAGACTTCAACGTGTCAGTGCCTGTTTTTCATTTTTTTTTTATAATAAGTTAACATGTACTCAATGTTTTTTCAGTAAGCCTTATGATACGTCATAAATCCTTTAAAAATGATTTACTACTTTTTATACTTTTTTCGGACACTTTAATGTGATGTAAAGCACATTTCAACACAATTCTGCATGACCTCTATAGTCGATCGGTGGAAATATGTCCTCCGCTTTTTTTCATTGCAGAGTGTGTTGACAAGGCCAGGCGGAAGTCTGTAGTGGTTTGCAACAGTGTAGAGAGCCACTATACACACATACACAATTTTCCAGGTTTCTCCCCCGCCCTGCTAACCTATTTTTTCGATCGCAAAGGTATGCTTGTGGTAGCACAACAGACAAACGGCACATCTATTTTTGACTAATAGGACAACAATTGTCCCATTTATTTGTGGTATCAGAATTTTCTGTGAAGGCCAGCATTTCTCAGCTGAGGTCTTAGGTAATGTGGGGCCCTTGTAATTGCATAACACGTTACACAGACACTTGGAAGTAATGCCTCGTTGTCTTTTTTAATCTTTTATCTTTATCCTTTTCTAACTTTTTTTCATTTGTCCTCAATGGGCATGGGCAATCTGTACAATTAAGAGGTTTTATTTATTTTTTTGCCCTGTTAATCCTCCAAGATGCAAACAACTTGGGGCCCAGTTATTAAGTCATCTCTATGCCATAGACAGCATGTGCAGTTATTTTATTGCTGTGTATCAACATTGGGATTGGGCTGATCCCTGTGCACTTCAGACCCTTCCCCTTTAATTACCTGCCTCTCACATTGTTCTGGAAGAGTTGAGGTGAGCTTCCTCCTGCTCCTCCTGCACACTTTGGGGCATTATCATAAATACGGCACATTAACACTTGTTCCTGGCTTGTCAGGATATAAATTAAGTCTGCAGGTGTCCCACCGAGGTTTACCCCTGATACTAATTAAGGCATGATAATTAGGTTTGTTAAATTCGGTCCTTTCAGCCCTGATACCCCCCTTGGAATACAACAATCGCAGATTGCAGACAAGAGAAGGGCTTAGAGAATCCTCCCCTTGCTAACACACAAGAACAGACCAATGGGTGCCTGATAAAGTCGTTTCCCAGTGCTGGAGGGAATATGTGGGCTTGTAATTATGATTTTGCGCGTGACAATTCTCATTCATCTGACTTGAATGTGGTCTCGTTTTGTGAAGGAAAGAGACAACATTTTGATGAGGTTCTTCCTCTTCATCTAGAGAGAGATATAACTATTCATTTACACCAGAGAAATACCCCCAACCCTTCCCTCCCCTCCTTCTCCTCTCTCCTGTCTCCATGACCTTGGCAGCTGGCATGCTTTATCAAGCAAGAGACAAGAACAAAGACCTAGAAGAATAGCAGAAGGTTATGGCAGCTCTTTAAAGCATTTCAGAGGCTTAAACATAAGTTGTGCCTCTTATAAGAGTGAAAACAAAGTCAGTGTAGCCAGTGATGCTGAGCTCATTAGGTGAAGCCAAGATGTAGGCGGAGGACTGTGCATCTTTACAAAGAGGTCAATAAAGGACAAAGATCTGAATATCATTAATCACCTCTTTGCCTCCACAAAGAACATCCATGCTGTGATGTAGCTCTTAAGTTCTATGGAAGGTGCTCTTGTTTTAATATAATATGAGAGAAGTGCTACTTATATTTACTGTGTTACATCCTAGAAAAGACTAACACAAAACACTATATTTAGTGTACAAGCAGCACTGATAAATGACCTGAAGGTTGTTGTGATGTGTCACCGTTCATTGGGACTCTCCTCTGAGGCTGCACATGTGGAGTGTCCCTCAGCTCCCAGACGCAATACCCATGCCAGACTGAAATGAGGGAGAGGTGAACTGAGGAGATCGTAGGGAACGAAAAAAAAAAAAGAAAAGGTAGAAAGTGAAGAAGAGGAGGGGGTGAAGGGAACAAGGGGACTGTCCTGCTGCTAAAGAGTCAGCTGGCTCAGTTGTAGAGCTCTTCATCATCCTTTCCCTAGTGGCAGCGACCTGTGAACCCTTCCATGGGAAGGCTAGAGAGAAGAGAGGAGAGAGGGTGGGAGTTACAAACAGAGACAGAGATAGATGGAATGAGATAGACAGAGAGGCAGTAAGATTAAAAAAAAAAAAATCAGGGAATGGTCCCTCCCTCCTGTGTAGTCCAGATGTCAGACTGTGTGCAGGCCTCCCAGTACAGGCCTTTGGGACAGGCTCAGCCTGGTGAAGCCCACTGACAGCATGGGGAGAACAGCTGTGCACAGGTCCTCAGCGTTGCCGCTCACAGCTCAGATGTGGGACAAACAGCTACCGCTCTTTGTTTACACATGGTCGTTGTGTACGTATTGTGCCTGTTTACTTGCTTTTTGTATACGTGTTGTTTTTTGATGGTCTCCCATGACAGCCATTGTTCTGCATGGTCATCATTTTTTTTAAAAGTTTAAGCGTCTGGCAGCTGATGGCTCTCCCGAGGTGTTGTGGGTACACGCCACAATGAGCATTTTTAAGAGACTGTTACATTCAGGCCTCTTATTGGGCAAGACTGCACCTGATGTCTGGGGCCTGTAATTCTTGTAACTGAGATGGACTATCATTTTACAATTTGCCATATATTCTCTTCTATTTCCTTTTCTTAGTTGCATTCAGTGTTACACTCAAACATGTAAACCATGGTTAAAAAGTAACCTGGCTTTCATAACCTTAGTTTCCTCATTTGTCATCTCTTATTCATGAACATAAGGCCAACAACAGGAATCGCCATTTCTTCTTCTTGACGAAACAAAAAGTTTGAGTTTTAAACTTAATCTGTCCTCATAATGAGCACGACAGCAATTTGATTTGATGTCTGTAAGTGACTACAGCTGTCTTTGAAATCCATCACTGGATTTTCAGCCATTGATAGACTCTTGGTGATAGTAACCCAAAAAGCTATCCATTATGAATGAAGCAGTGAGAAAGAAGACTGAATTGAGTGAAACTGAAGAAGGCCAGGCAGAGTGCCTGACATCACTGCACACTTGACTGAGACCAGAGACAGGATTGCTTCAGTAATGTCGTACAAAGAACAATGAATGTCTACACCTTCCCCTTATGTAGTGGATGGCGATGGGGTCAAACGTAACTGGTTCCTGTTGCTCCGCTGACTCCTGGGATTCCCTTTCATGTTTTAAATGAAACGGTGTTATATGAGTATTAAAACCAGAATGCTGTTTATGTAATTTTTGTTTTATTGGATAGTTTACAGTGAAGTGGGGATAGGTTGACCTGCAACTAATGCCCTAGTCTGAACGTGAACGGATGTCAAAGATATATAGTGTATGTACCAAAACAAAAGAGGACATTTTTTTGCATTACCATTATATTTTTACTCAGTGAATGGCTGTTTTCCAGTTTTTTAATTGATTTGATTTGTGCATGCATGTGTGTGTGTGTGTGTGTGTGTTTGTGTATGTTTTTGTGCGTTTGCGTGCATGTGTATATTTTAGCACACACATTACACAGTGTCCATGTACATACAGTATGCAGCCACATAACAGTATGCTTGAAGAGAGAGAAAGACCAAGAAGTGCATTGTTGCAGCTAAATACCCTCACTAACTATATTATCAGTATGTGTGCAGGAAACTAGCAGTTCCTGGCTTTCTCCTCTTCAAATGGTGATGACCTGTCCCAATCCCCCTCCCGTGATAACTCCAAGTTCCAAGGGGGTCTGCCAGCACTGCATCCCCGCAAGAGGAGGGGGAGCTGGGCCACAGGCATTCTGAAGACTTTATGGAGGGAAAAACACAAGCGAACAAACAAAGGGGTCTGCAGCCAGGAAGCCTTAATCACTGCCACTACCATTAGAGTAATGAGGCCTGATGGACGCACAGTCTAGTAAGAGACGAGGGAAGGGGGGGAGCTTTCCTCACAGATGAGGGCTGATAACCCCCCTCTTATTCTTCTGCTACTGCCACCGTACTCTCAGGGGCATATTAATGAAACAACAGTGCCCCTGTCTCTTTCTTTAAAGGGTTTCTTTTCTTCCTGAGATTAGCAGGGTATTGTTGAAGGAGCGCTGTGTTGTTTTAAAGGAGACCCTGGTTGGACGAGTTTGAGGGAGATGTACATGAGAGAAAAGGTAGCACCTGTAACTTCCATCAGAAACGTCGAGATCAGATGATTGTAGCCGTTAAAGATGTCACTATTAAAGAGTCAGACTTGGGTAAAAAAAATGGAAACCGATCCCTTTATAAAATTACATTAGATAGAATGCCATCACATAACTGTCAAACGTCTACAGATATGTTAAAGACACTATTGATTTTAACAGTAAGCTTCAGAAATGATGCTTGGCTGTGGTTAAATATGATCGCAGTGCTTTGTGAGCTGTGTTGTGACCATCACTATCCAGGGATTGCCTGTTGTGTACTCTCCTGTTTATGGATCTCATAGCTCTTTACAACACACTTCAAAAATTAATCACCCCAGAGGCCCATACAAGTCTCTCGCATGCATGTGGTGAACTGCTCTGGCCAAGCTCGCTCACACTGGAAGCAGCCACCAGCGAACAAACATTTCATTATATAAAAAGGGAAACAAACATAGATGTGGCTCTTTTATATGAAGATTGCAATTAAATCACCCTAGAGAAGAATTAATAACTCACTCCTGTGTGTCTGGTGTAACGTCACAAAGCAGAGTTGACACTGATGGCTTGTCACATCACAGTTTGCTAATGCTGCGTGTTGCTGGACCTCCTGTCTGCCTGTGTTGGCTAATATTTCTAGCAGGTTTTAGTTTTAAAGCTCTCAGGTGGGCCTTTAAACAGTTGCTCAGACGACGGCAGAGGCCTCCCTCCAATTTTCCATCTCTCTCTCCTCCTGTCCACTATCCTTTTCAATGGCTGATTTATGGCCCACATAAGTGTGCAAGAGACGCCGAGATTTCAGAGGAAGTCATAAATAGAACAAAACCAAGGAAGAGAGGAGGGAAGAGGAAACCAACTGAAGAGGTGACAGGGACATGCAGAGTGAAAGCGAGAGCGTGAGAGAGAGACAGAGAGGGACTGATTATTTCAGTCAGTTTGACAGTAGAGAGAAGGCTTTCTCTGCCGCGGTATTTACTGTACTTGATGTCTGTCTTGCTGCCTTTTTTCTTTCCTTCCCGTCAGCTGACCTTTGAACTCTGATCATGAGTATGCCTCCCTGTGGTTTGTTCTCCTAATTGGAGTCAGGATGCAGATGCTCTGGGAGCTCGAGAGCAGTTTATATACACACCTTCTTTTTGAGATTAAACCAACACAGAGGAGGGAGGATGAACTGAGGGAAGTCTGTGTAGGAGGGAAGGTAAAAGAAGATGTGAGGAGTGGGGGGTCTGTTGTTGTTTACATGAGCTGGGATTTTCCCCAGCATACAACGCAGGTAAACTCAACTTTTAGTAATTTTTTTTTTTAATGCTGGTGGCTTTCCAAGAAATTGTGCTAAAGATTTTTTTATCATAAAAAGATATAATAGGCACTGGCACAAATAAATCAGATGCAAATCAGTTAAATAAATGTGAGTTCCGATTTTTCATGTGGGTTCAAGAGGAAACCAGTTCACCTTGAACAACTCTTCAAAATGTGCTAAGCCCAGTAATCATCCTTTGTCTCCTTAACACCACACTTAAAAAGGGTTTCCCTATCAGATAACCTCTTCATCATACTAATGATGAGGAGGCTACTGTGTCCAGTAAAGCAATAACTAGCCTACCTATCATCTGTCAGCCACTCAGGCCCTAAACCAGAGTGGTGTTTACCAGAATAGCTAGGTAATCACTCTCTCTCACACACACACACACACACACACACACACACACACACACACACACACACACACACACACACACACACACACACACACACACACACACACACACACACACACACATTAGCCATTATTAAAGAAATAAACATAGTATTTCATTTCTAGATTATTCTAATTGTATACACTGCAAGTGCTGCATGTGCAGAATTAACTAGTATTAATCGGAAACAAGTATGTATGGCGTGCAAAACATGTTTTAAGTGTGCTCCTGTGATTTTCAGTGCAGTAACATTTTCACCACTTTTTAATACTGACTTATTTGTGCTTTGAAAGCAATACCACCTTGTGCAAATCAAGACAGAGAGAAATCTCTGCAACAACAACACATTGCTTATGAATGTGGGAGCCGGTAGGTCACAGTGACCTTTTTATTGACCTTTTTGTAATACTCAGCTCTATTCTACACTACAGGAAACTGCTCTTGTCTTCTTGTCTTGTTCATTTGCAGCTGTTAAGCCTTTGGCTTGGTCATAACTTTTACAGAGATCTGCTCCCTGTTTCTCTCATGCAGAGATTCTCACACTGAACTGCGTGCTGGAAGTGTGTATGGATTTGTGTGTGCATTGTGTGACTGTCTCTCTAGCATCTTGATTTATTGTTTTACACTCCAATCAACTGCTTTCCCCACAGAGAACTTTTCAAAGAGAAATATGAGTTACATGAGCAATGGTGTTTGTCACAGTGATTATTGTGAGATTAAGCAAAATGCATGGACAGCACCAATCTAATATATTTTACAGTATCAAACATCAGGTAATGTATTTCATTTATATTGGTAATTATAGGGGAACAAAGAAAAAAGCAGACTATTTCTGTAGGTTGTTCTTTTTTGTTTGTGTGTGTGTGTGTGTGTGTGTGTGTGTGTGTGTGTGTGTGTGTGTGTGTGTGTTTGTGGTGCACAGACGGCCCATACATCACATCCTCTTTACAGTGTTTCCCTGTGAGTCATTTGCATGTCATTACAGCTTTGTTTTATAAGTGAGTGGCTATTAAGGAAGCTGCTCCATAAAATGCCTGTTAAAATTGAGGAAGGCAGCAATACGGATCTTAAAAAGCCAAGAGCATTCTCCATTTTCTCACCTTACGTTGTTGATGAAAAGTGTGTGCGCGTGTGTGAGAGAGAGAGAGACAAAGAGGGAGAGAGAGAACCCAGATGTCTTTCCTTTGGGACTCACACATCTGTTGGGTATTTTAATGACAGCAAATTCATGCAATCCCATTTCTCTTCCCACTCTTCTCTACCCTCCCTTCTGCTGCAGCATCTCTGTTCTTCCTCTTTTCACACATCTGGATTTAGCTGTGTGAGCCCTGGTGTTTTCCCCATCTGTGAAGGACAACACAACTGTTGGCAGGATTATTATGTGCTGGGCCCAGGATTGTACAGGGCATCCAGGGAGTCTGTGCATTCAAACTGTTCCTCCTTGACTATTTAATTGTGTCTACATTAATCTGATTGTCTGTTCTACCGGTATCGAATATTCCTATAATTGTTGTGATTGAAACTGAAAAAATAAAAAAAATATATATATATATAAATGTATATGTATGTATATACACATATTCTAGTTCTTCTCTTTGTTAGGAGAAGAACAAGAATATGTGTGGGGTTTTCCATAAAAATACAGTGTATGTGTACAGACTGTTGTACATGTCAATTTAGAACTTAAGCGCACAATCAGTTACAGAACCGGTTCTTGGTCTTACATGATTTTAAATGTCAGGACCAAAATGAGTCCGGTCACAAAACTCAGTACAAGATGAGTACATACAATATTTGTATGTTTATTTTCTTGTAAAAAGTGAAACCATTTTGCCAATGAAACTCCACAGACTGAGTATGAGACCTGACTCCCAATTGTTAAGGGTTAGGTGGTTTGGGGTGTAGTAGGCAAGCCTCAATTTGGGATTGGAAGCACGTGGCTCACATCTGGATCTGCTTACGGTGTCAAGGAGGGCGCTTTCGTGACAGCCAGGCACGTGGCAACAAAGTAAACCCTTCACAGAGAAAATGTCCCTGTAACTCATTCGTGAAAGAAATGTTAGTGTGGCAAGCAATTTTGACAAGCTTAGCATTGTATTTATAAGAGACAAAGGAGGAGAGGTTGTGCAAAGTTTAACAACTTTTGGCATTCGGAGGAGGCTCTCCACTGCCAATACAGAGATTTGAGGTGTCACTTTTAATTTCCATAACAGATTCTACTTCCATCACTCTTCCATCCAGCCCACTAATTAAAATGGTCTTACTCCACATCTCCATATAAAACTTTGGGTATATATTTTGAAATGAATTGCAACAGCGTTGACAAATACATTGGAAGTCTATATATCTATGTGCAATTAGTTGTCTGCTGCCCTATTTATACGTGTTGTAAATACATAATCTTGTGGACTTAAAACTATACCTTCCATGTTAATGTGAAAGTCAAGTATAAATTGGTGTCATGTGAATGTTGTGAATGTTGTTTTTGCTTCAACAGGCCAGTAGACTTGCTAATTCCTGTCTTGTCAAGCAGTTAGTAGGAGAGCTGTGGTCAGAACAACTGGTTCTCATTTGTAGCACAAAGACTGGTCTGTTTGCGAGGGGTGTATTTGTGAGATTACATTCCTTTCCATCGTTACATGCATATGGTGTATTAAAAAGGTGAGAGTGCTTTTTTCCTTCCTCACTCGTGTGCAGAAAGTCTTATTTGGTACACTGCTGTATGTACTACATACTGTTCATACAGTATGTCTAGTTTACACTTTGTCCTTTCATGACTGTTCTTCACGAGCACTTTCTCCTTCCTCTCCTTCTAACTCCTCTGTCCTCTCAGTCCACTCTCTGAACACTGTTTCTCACAGCTATTTCTCTCCCTCCCCCTCTGCCCCACTCGCTCTCATGGACATGACAGTGCGGGGGGATAAGGGAAGAGTAATTATGGTTCAGTGAGGCTGCCAGGTGTGATAAATGACTAATAAGGGGAGCGGAGCCCTGGGTCCTCTAAGGAGGACTATTACAGTCTTATCAGCA
The DNA here is from genome assembly GCF_010015445.1 of Perca fluviatilis. Lineage (NCBI taxonomy): Eukaryota > Metazoa > Chordata > Actinopteri > Perciformes > Percidae > Perca > Perca fluviatilis. The sequence continues at coordinate 28,737,449 of NC_053114.1, forward strand.
CAGGGCTGCAGCTCTCTGCCTGGCCTGGGACAGAGGCCCTTGTAGCTGTGCTCGCTCCTCTTCTAACCCCTTCACCTCAGTCATCTTCCACAGCCAGCATCAGACCAGCCCACCCCAGAGACAAGCTCCAGCTTTAACACCTTAGCTGCTGGTTCTGAAAGTGCTCATTCATTTCTTTTCAGTGAGTTTTCTTTCCATACACATTTTAGTACAAGCAAATTTAAAATGAGGAGACACTATCATTGTGGTTTTTATGCTGTTGATATACAAAATGTAATGCTGCAATGAGAATTAAGCTCATTGCATAGTATTAGTAGTACTTCTGATAAATAGTGAGACCACTTTTTGTGGCATAAACACCTCCAACGGAGCATCACTGACATTTTTATTGGCTGTTAAAAAGCTCAGTTTCCTTGCAAATATATAAAGGGTCATCTATAGTACTGACTGTTGCTTATAAGTGACCTATTGTTACCACTGGGTGGTTATCATGCATCTCTTGCAATTACTACATGGAATAGCATTCATTTACACTTACTTTGGTATATTATATTATGTGTCTATTTATAGCTTTTGAGAGCTTTGCAACTTCTCATAACGCTTAACCCTTGTGTTGTCTTCCCGTTGACCTTGAAAAAAACTTATTTGTTTTACGTTTTTCACGCCTTTTTTTCACAGTTTGTTTTTGCTTTTTCCAACGTTTTAAATTGTTAAATTTTTCTTCTACATATTTTCAGCGCTTATTTCTACGTCCCATATTTTCTGATATAAAACAAAAATTGAAAACGGGTCAATTTGACCCAAAGTCAACACAAGGGCTAAAAAGGATTCATAGGACTGCATTGAATAACAATTGAGTAGACAACACAACCAACTGAGGCGATGGAAAATGTCCTTACAATGACCATGCAGCCAACGCATGGAAGACCTTCACATTTGGCCTAATTGTATAAGCTGATACATGTAAATCACACGTTTCCTGTTCATGCCAGTCAAATTTTATGGTAAACAGCAGGAAGAAATTTTGTTTTCTCTATGTATTACAACAGAAAGATGGTGTTAAAACATGATAAGGCTTCAAAAAATTAAAATAAAACTTCAACCAGTATGCTTGTTTACCAACCGAAAACAGCAGTAGCATTCCTTAATTATGTTATTTGCTCCGTCATGTTATTATACTGTAAGCTGAGGCTCCGCTATATACATCTACATACGGCCTACATTTCCTGGCAGCAAGAAACCATAAACTCTTTTGAGTTCCTCCAGTTGAGCTTCTGTAGGAAGGAGCCCAGATGTAGGAACAAACATTTTGGCCACTCATATCTGCAGTCTGAGTTGTTCTGTCACGATGCAAAGCCTACACTCAAGACCCCAAGATCCTGCTCTCCACTTTAGGCAGCAACTCCCTCCCGAACCAGATAGGGAAGTCCACTGTTTTTCAGCAGTGGAAGAGTGCACTGTGCGAGAGTGCAAGAGTATCAGATTAGAAGTGTTGACACTCATCCTGACAGCTTCACACATGGCTACAAACTGTAGAGTTAAAAGCAAGCTTGAGGCTATCAGCCTGTACATTCCCTTGGTTAAACCTGGCATCCTTATATACAACAATTTGAACAAAGCACAACCTTTCCAATATCCAACACACACTAAGAACACGTTTGAATATTTTTTGAGGATGTAGATTCATGTCTTACTGCCATACCTCACAGGACACACCAAGGTAAACAGTAAGTCTTCCACCAAATCCACAAACACAGGTCGATTGGATGGGCAAAATTGTATGACCCCTCCAGTATTAAAAGAGTAACCGTGAAGAGCTGGTCCACCAACATTTGCTTTTTTTGACTCTGAGATTTCACAATCAGTCCGTGTCTTAAGCTTTCTAAAGAGGATGAGCAGTGTTTCATTACAACACACCTTCGCATTCTCATCTTTTAAAATGGGAGCCGCCACATTGCATGTACTGGTACTTGTCAAGCCAGGACACAAGGCATTCACCTATTTAGCTCTCGAGGCTGGCTCCAGGAGTAAGCCTTGTGTCCGCTGTTCTAGGCAAGGTAGCTCTGTTCTCATTCTGCTTCTTTTAAAATGGTGTTCAAATTGCTTATTTTCTAAACCCCTGCCTAGAATCAATTTACCATATAAGATCCTACCAGGAGCAGTTGCACTTGACAACACAAGAGAGAAAAAGATGTATTAGGAAATAAAGTCAGTAATATTGACTCTGGAAGACAGCATGCAAGGAATTTCCGAAAGCTGTGTAGTCTCTTCAAGCTACTGACCAAAGGAAAGGCACGGAGAAGCTGAACGTGTTCACACACACAGAAGGATGTTTAAAAACCTAGGCTGTGACAGAGGATCTCTAAAGAACCTACACTGAACCTTAGTAGTAATATAAATAATACATTTATATTACTCAATTTAATTATAGCCTTAGAAATCCCAAATATTGCAATGGTCTCTCTCACTCTCTGTTGTCTCTCTCTTCTTCATAACTTTGTTGTCTATAAGTGACCGCATTACCCTCAGCAGTTTACATGTTCTGCCTTAGTGCCTTGGCCTTGTTTATGTGACAGCGTGACATCGAACCACTGACAGTTTTACCTTTTGATTTTGAAAAGAAAAACAGAAGTAAAGCACATGCACACGATAATATCATTATTTACGTCTGTGGTGTCGAGGCATAAATGATCTTCTCACGTTTTATGTTAATGAGTCACACATGGCAGTGGTTATGGTTGTACAAAGAGGATTACTTGATTTTGGGTTGGTGTAAAGGTTGGTTACAAGCATGGCTGTAGTGGTAAGTAAAGGGCTTGATAGTCTATATCCACTACGTTCCAATTCCGGGATTGCGCCGTTGCCACCGGAAATTCCGCCAGATTTCACTCTTTTCGGCCAGATGTCAGTTACCTTACGCTTTCTTTGTGTTGTAATTTAACATCCCGGAATGCTGTGTGGACAAGCCTGACCCTCCTCCACAGTGCTGTGGAGGAAGGTCTTGCAAAGCGAGACTAAGGGCTTGATAAATCTGGTGCTGTGGCCCAGCCAGGATGAGACTGTTATGAATGTAAACTGTATGCATACACAACACATTATATCTATCTATAAAAGAGATCTAACACAGATGGGGGGAGTTTAGCTGCACATAAGGGTTGATAAGAACTTATCAAGTGTTTTTTTATTCAGTAGATCATTTGCATGTTTCAAATACTGTTGGCCGTTGGTCCTGCCTGACCATCTCAGGTTTGTCTGCCCCAAGAAAGGGAAACCAGTCACTGCTGACTTTAGCACAGGCAAAGGTAAATTTGTTTTACCCCAGCCTCAGGCTAGTAGATGGTGGGTTGATGGTTGCTCCATCATTCCATGGAAGCCATCATCCTGTGAACCATGATCCACAGGAGCAAACCAAATGACCCCAATATTTACCAAAAGGAAGAGTGAGCATGATAACATGTGCATTACACCCAGGGGAAGTGTAAAAAGGATTTTAGAAGAGAGTGAATGGCGTTTTTTAAGTGTCATCAAGTGCCAATGCCTTCTCCTTTAACCATGGGTTGGAGAGCATAAAGTTGCTTATAGCATCCTCTCTGGACTGATGTTTTCAGAAGGAATGAACAACAAATGAGTTAAACATGCAACCGACCCTGTAACCCCCCCATCTAAAACTCTTGGCTAATTCATAGCCCTGTTGATTACCCAGGGGAATTGTTTTATCTCCCCCATTTCATTCCTGAAGCCCTTGGCGGACATTTTAATGGCTGCACTTTCATCGTCTGTCAGATATTTAAATGGAGAAGTGCATGTGTGTGGTGAGGAGTGAGGCAGTGTGGGGGCCTTCTCAGATTCTGCATGTCAATCTTTAATGCCTAGAGATATGGGCGAGCTCTGACCTCTCACTTTGTCATTCTGCCTCTCCCTTGCATAAATTGACCTCCTGATAATCATTTCCTACTCCTGTATGCTGTAACGAGTGTTCCAGAGCACTTCGCAGTCACATGACCCAAAGAGAGCCATTAGGGTTGAGAGATTGACCCCATCTGCAATGGCTAGGCTATAGAGCCTTCCACTCACATATGCACTACAGTAAGACTGTTATGGCAAGTGAATTGCACTCCGCCTGTTTGGCCATGAACATCACAGAATCACATGTAATAAAAGCGGGAACCATTGGTATAATGGAACTGCCAGAGCGATTTATTCGCCATTGCTGCTATCTGTTGGTAGTTAGAGCTAAAGGAATGGCTAAAGTGAGAGGGAGAGTGAAGAGTCCGCCTGAAGAACGATAAATGTGAAGTTCATAAATATTAAGGGCACTTTCATGTTGTTTGTACTGCATTGCTAGGGCTGGGTACCGAACTTCGATACTTTTAGGCACCGACCGAATTGCCGCCATATTATCGAGTATCGGAAAATGCCTTGTCATTCACGTGTGTGTTGTATTTTGAGAGGCTTGACAGTGTGTGTTGAAAAGGTCAACAAATTGTACTTACTGTATGTTTAATGTTTTAATTTATTTTTGTTAAAAGGGATTTTATAAAATTGTTATTGAAAAAAAGTATCGTTCAGGAACTGGTATTGAAAACACTGCATCGGTATACATTTTTTTGAATGATGCAGCCCTATGTATTGCTCAGGCATTTTCCAATATTTTGGCTTGAAATTGTCCCCTGATGGTGCTGCCTTTTGAGCACTGCTGCTTACCTGGTTTAGCACCAGTTTAATGAGGCCCCAGTTTCCTGTCTTTCTCCATCCCAGGCCACACTGCATATGGCTACACACCTGCTCCACAGCAGTGGCTGTTTACAGATGACCAAACACTTCCAACAGGGGCTAAGGCCAATAGGGCCAGTATTAGCATAGTATATTATTTTCTTTCGTACCAACTAATAAGTCTTGTTATTTCCTCCATAATGCCCACTACAAATCGCACCACCTCATCCATAAGGTTTTTTTTCCATCCATAAAGACATTTTTATGTTTCAGCCATACTTCCTTTAATTTCATTTGATTTGTCACCATCTTTCTCATTACATAGGACCACAATTTAAAAGCACAGAATTTTAATCCATTTGAATGGTAAAAAAAGAAGGATAAAACAAAACCCTGACCTTCTGGATCTCTCCAATTCTCTAAATGTATACACCTAATTAGCTCCAGATGTAAATTCTTCTTAATTAGTTTACTTAATCCTTTCAAGAGTTATGGCCACACGCCAGTGGTCCTCGAATGAACATTTAATCCTTTTGGGGACACCTCTAATCTTTTCATATTAAAAGCTAAATAGTTAAATGTGAGTATTGATCTAATTACACATGGATTGCTCTGGAGAGTGTTACAAAATAAATAAATGTGTAGTATGTGATGATGTGTAGTACTGAGCCAGACCCCATGGTTAGTATTCATTTAGAATTTGGTGCTATTGGTTGCCTGTAAAAATACCTAAAAGAAAACCTACAGTATGAATTATTTTTAAGTTCCCAGATTGTTACCCCCTTATTCCCTAGCTTTACATATTGTACCTACATTTATATAGGTACTAACTAGTTAGCTGCTACTCAGTTTTTTTGTTTGTTTTATTCTTATATGTAGAAACCTTTTAGTTGGTACAGTCCCTGCTCTACTTTTTTTTTTTTTTTTTATTGATTAAATTTGATAAGACTTGAGACAATATTCTAAGGTGGTGTTGTATGTATATATTATACTGAGATATTTATAAAGGTTTTATTTACATATGTGAAAGAGCACAATATTAACATGAAAATCACAAAATGCATTCAAAAAATGAAACACTACAATAGTGTTTATTACACGACTGTTGATTTCATAACAATGTAAACAGGTTTTTGATTTTTCAATTACTTTGTGTGAATTAAGAGGTGGTCAGTTTTGTGTTCATTGTCATTGGAACAATGGTGAAACTTCTGCCAAATATTTGTCTTTTTGTGAAATGTGTGCATATACTGGTAAGCAAACCTGGATTCAAATGTCCTAGGACTTACTAATAACATAAGGGATTTCTTTCCCCCTGTAAAACATTTTGTGCATTGCTAAAGGACACGTATTGTGCCCTTGGTAGTAGGCGGTGCACTGGACTGGAAATGTAATTGGTTTTGTTTATTTAGAAATGCAGTTTTGTGCTTATGTAAGTGAATAATTTTTAGACAAATATGTACCTCAACTTGGCTGGCTCACAGGAATACCACAGCTGTGGTGTTGAAAAATAGATGGTTGGTATAATCACTGAGCAAGAATAATGCGTAGAGGTTTGTTCTGTGCAAGAGGACCAGAGACATCTATAGATCTCGTAAACGATAGCAGTATTTTGAAAAACTTTGAATTTAGTTTCAGATGATGTTTCCTTTCATGTGATCATGTATAGATATATTTTATATGGAGAACAGCTGTCCACAGAGGTATAAGAAGACTAAAAATGTCCCAAGTACAAAATCATAAGTAAAGTTTAGGTTTTTAGTGAAAAGGTAAATGACATTCTTACCACTTGAATCAACCCAACTGAAAGTAAAGAAACTAACATTAACTAACATCAGGTAATTAGTAACACAATCAAGATATTTTAACATATTGTTTTCCGGAAATACTTCTGTGTGTTTGACTATTCCTAGTACTATCAAAATATAGGGGGCAGTGTATTCAGTACGGAGAAGGTCAGTAGTTTCACCATCATAGGTTTTCCAATGCGTTATAAACAGTTTTAGATTTTGGGATGCTTTTATCCTTCTTTTCCAGGCAGCCATTGGCTTATTTTCATTTCTCTTTGGTGTAACGATCGATTAGCAAAGTCAAGCAAAGTAAAACTTGCTTTGGTTGTGTAATCGATCACAATAATCCTCAAGTCTAATTTTTCCCGTTGTTCATTTTTTTTTGGGTAGTAAATGCTAAAAAAGTACAAGTTTATTTGAAAAATCTGCAATGTGTAACCTAATAACAATATGACAACTTTGACAAAAACAAAAGCAGACCAGATTTTTCCTGTGACGGAACACACAACTCGAGAGACTGCTGATTCATTTTCATACAGTATAGAAATGAATGACAAGTAGAAAACAACATTCACATTTTAAAACACAGCAGAGTTGTTTTAAAAATATATATTTTTGTGATGTACAGCATATGTGAAATGTGGTGAATGGGCTAAGACATGCACAAGCACTGGTATGGTCCTTTTAAAGAGACCAACCGTGAGATGCTGATGAGGTCTGATGGGAGTTCTGAGAAGTCTGGAGCACTAAACTGTTGATTCCTCCAGTCTATGAGAGCTCCCGGCCTGTCGGTGTTATATCCTTCTCCCTGGTGGGAGGCTACATGCTCCAAGGGAAGGGCTATCACCATGGTCTGGTGTGGAATCAGATTCTCCTATCAAATCCCCTGACCTCACTGTTATATGATAGAAAGTGAAAGTTAACCTGTATCAGTGCCTGGGGACAGTGTCTGCCTTTGTCGAGGGAATATGATGTTTCACCGCGTTCTGAGACTTCTCTCTCCTCGCTCTCGCTATCGGACTTGCATGTGTGTGGCTGTACACATGCAGACACATACACACACACTATACCTTTCTAGCTTTCTAAAGCTAGACCAGCCTAGAGAGTAGGTTTCTGAGTCAGTGCAGGCCACATATGCTTTTTTGTGGACATTTGTTTATTTTTCAAGTCATATTTGCTATTTCGTCATCCCCCTGTTTACTCGCTAAAGGACATACCTCTTTTACAAAAAAAACTGTTATATGCAAGATAAAGAGTAAGGTATAGTAGAGGACAGTGTCCACAACCATTTTACTATTGACTATTATTACTTACTATAATAATAATAATAATAAATAATGTAATAAACTTCAGCTTTAAAAAATGAAACATTAGGTTCTCTAAACAACTACAGTACAAGTGGCACTTCTTAATGAGGAACACATCCTCTACAAATGAGGACCACAAAGAGTGATTGCAGCTCATTCTATAGTACTGTTGGGTTCGGCTGTTGTTTAGCAGTTGCAGTCTTCACGGAGTATCATTATTTATGTTGGGCAAGTGCCAACACTGAGTGCAAACCATGAAAGCAATGACGGGTATCACAAAAGCTGCACCTAAAATCTAGGAAAACAAGAATTTTCTAGATTATCCCCTTAAACATTTACACAGTGCAGCTGTAACTTTCAGTAGATCTGCTTATAATCCGCTGGGAAGGATCTGTACATGCACTGTTCTGTATAAAGGTTAATGAAATAACGCAGAGGGCTGGTACCATAGCTGCAGGTGTGCTCTCTCACACACAGGCACACTTAACAGAGACAGTGGAAAACAGGACAAGCTGAGTTCCTTTGTTGCAAAATGAACTCTGTACAATTGCATTTGCAGATTGCTAAATCTGCACAGCTGATGGTTTATACTCGCAGCACAAATGACCAGATTGAGAGATGTTAATACACATACGTAGTCTCATTATGACAGCATTGGTCATTTTCTCCTTTAACTTTCGTCTTCCCTTCCTATGTACCTCTTTTGTTCAGACCTTTTAAAGGAGAGTATGTGTTTCTATGTGTGTGTAGTTGTATACAGTGACATTGCTAAACATAGTTGTCTGATATGGCCACTTTACGTCATAAAGTTCCACTCACATTACGTTAGTGACTAACCTAATTAAGAATATATTTAAACCGCAAGCCGGACATGGTATTGAAAACGCAGCAAAGTATCTTTTCTTTTTACGATTGCAGGCCTTTTGTTTTGTGACGTTTTTCTTAATGTCTTGGTTTGCTGCAGCGGGTCACAGGGCACATAGTGATGACTACGTCTGTGCCCTAGTGAGCTAGAGTGAACCAAGGATTAGAAGGAGCAAAAATACGAAAATGACAGCAGGACAAAGATATTAAGTTTCACTGTCTTCAGTCTGTTCTCTATTCTTAAAGCTGTTTACAGCTATGTCTGATCCCAGGGAACAGATGGTAGGCTCCCCCTCACTGTTTTTTATTTCTCCATGTGTATCGCCCTTTGCTCATGCATGTTCAAACGCTCATATGTCTGTTTTTTTGTATGGGTTATATTTGTAATCTATATCTTATTCACTGTACAGCTTTTTTTTTTTTAGCTTTTACTTTTCTAAAACTAAAAACTTTGTAACTTTCTAATGTTATTCATATTGTCAGCCACTTTGCAACAAATGTGTTTTGTTGTTGTTTTTAGAGTTAATCCCATGTATAGTTTATTAGCAGATTTGGTTGTTTAGATTGTTTACTGTGTACAAAAAAATAAATAAAAAGGTTAGATGACAAGATTCTGACAGCATACAATGGCATGGCCAATGATGACATGATAGACAAAACTGATTGTCATGGCACAAAAAAAGAAAGGAGACTGCAATAAAAAGGAATAGATGGAAAGGGAGTGTGTTGATACTGAAAACAGATGAGATAGAGTTGCATAGAGAGATGGAGTTAGAGACAGGGAGGGCTAGAGGGATACAGGCAGTGTTCTAATGACTTCACACCCCATTAGCCACTTAGTCTGATGCGTCACACCTCATTATGCTGCTGGAGCAGCAGTGCATGAACGCGTGAAACCGTCCACTCAGCCAGACCTGTCCACCCGCTCCAAACGCTCACTCACTTACAGCAATTAGCGTGTGTGTGTGTGTGTGTTTGTGTTTGTGTTGCTTGCATGCGTGCGTGTGTGTGTGCGTAAAGGTAAAATCCAACTGGTCTGCCTGTTTCTGAAAACAAATGTTTAAAATTGATTGTTTAAAGTCCAATATAGAAGCTCCCACTATGTGGCATTTCAACACAAGTTCACCATGGCTACCCCGCAGCTCAAGGTGGAAATGCTGTGAGCAGGCCAGGGCAGCGCTTTCTTTGTCAGCCTACATAGGGGAGGAGGACCGAGTAGCGTGCTCCAGAAGCCTCTCCTTAATCACTCTCCCTTAAACACGCGAGTGCACATGCACACACTCTCGCACCACAATAAACACACACACACACACACACACACACACACACACACACACACACACACACACACACACACACACACACACAAGGATAAGTAGATGGGAGAAAAGAGAAGTCTCCCAATGCCATTCCCTGCACGGGCAGCCCCACTTGGCAGAGTGTGAAGTGTTCCTCTCCAGGACAAGGCCTGCTAACTCAAATCCCTGGCCAGCGGCCACACTCCTCTCCATTACAAACACTAGGCCCATTTATCCCAGTGCGGCGCCCCCACCCAGTCACACTGCCACCCTAGGGGGAATGCTACATAATGGCTCTGTAGCCACTGTAACTGACATCTCTATTCAGCTAATGTTTATTGTTTTGCTCTGCTTGGTTTGTTGATATTCAACAAAAAATGAACGGCACACAAGAAAAACCAAAATGAGTAGATAATTGTTTCATTGCGCCAAGCTTTGTATAATTCATGTATCCCAGACAAATATTTCATATTTAATCTGAGCAGTCTTCCGTTTCCAGCCAAGTTAGACTGTGTTAATACCAAGGAGAGGAAGGAGCTACTTTATTATGCAGTTTACCTCTGACTGGCATTTCACTATGAGGTTGAACACTTGAGCTGCTGACCTTAAATTATCTTATCTTTCCCCTTTTCATTGTCCACCCTGGATATATTTTGTCCCATGCCAAATCTGATCTGCACTCTTTGGACTTTACTTTTTGGACTTCATTCATGTGCCAATTTGATAACATTTAAGCATTGTTTGACTCATCTCAGCAGCATTTGCTTGCTTATAACATGCTGGGAACAGGATCTTTCTCTGCGAGGCTCCTCCCAAGGTCAGTTTCAGTTTACTTTTGCAAATGAGGTTGTTGTGTGAGTCTTTTCCACATGCATTCCTTTGTTCTAATTGAGGGTTAAGATTTGAGATGTCCTGGGGCGGCCTCTAGCTCACTTGGTAGAGCGCACGCCCCATGTAGGCTCAGTCCTTGCCAACGGCCCAGGTTCGAATCGGACCTGAGGCCCTTTGCTGCATGTCATCCCCCTTCTCTTTCGCCCATTTCCTGTCTCTCTTCAGCTGTTCTAAATAAAGGAAAAAGCCCTAAAATTAAAAGATTTGAGGTGCCCTATGCCTTTGTTTCCTAATGTACAGACACACTTAACTTGGTGTATCCTTTCATCAATTGCCCTAAAGAGCAGGTTGGAACACAGTGCAGGAATGCAATAGGGCACATGAACACATGCACATACAGTATATACCAACTCCAACTATCATGTTAGCTGTGACTGCATGCCTGCCATTACTGTGAAATGCATGCTAGTCTAGGAAAGATAAAAGCTGGCTAACTTTGGTAAATGTAATGAGATTAATGTTGTGTCCAGAGTGACACCACATTATGTCAGTTTTCTTTATAAAGTGTGGGTTAGGTTAACGTTTATTAGCATTACCATCTGCAGTGCATCACCATCATTACAGTACATAGTTAACATGTTAGCAGACTAGATGATTTGTGCATGCAAATTTCACATATTGATCATCATTCTTAAAAGTTCCTGTCTGTATCCACTAAAGGTAACATTTCTAAATAAGATACTCATGTAATGTAAGATAAATCAAAACTCCGAGCACTTTTAAAAAAACATTTAATTCAGTCTTTTGGCACCACTGTCTCACAAGTGTTTGATTTAGCTCGCTAGCTGGGGCTCTCCCCTGACCTTCAGCAGCACTCCGAGAGATAATGTAATCATGGTCAGGGAGTCGCTGCTGTCAAACACGTCTCCTCCCTGTGATGAACGCATGCTGTGTGAGCATGTCAACCATCACACACCTGAACACCTGTCTGTTTCTGTCTCCAGCTCCAGCTTGCCCCCCATCATACAGGACGAGTGAAGGAAAGGACAAAAAACTGTGGAGGGGTTGTTCAAAATTGCAACGAAAGAGAGGCAGTCCTCCGCTTAGAGCCAAAAGCATCTCGGCACATGTTAGATTACAACTCGCAATAATTGCATTGTTAATTTGCTAAAATGGAGGTTTAATTACAGAGCCCTTATCAGTGTGAAGTTCACATGGTGGGGTACATAAATAACATAATTTGTCAGTTATCAAACCGGGCTGACTGGCAGCTGTGACAGTGGGCACAGCTTGCAATGTGTTGGCCCCTGCAGTGTCCTGTTACTGGGTCACTGAGGCCTTGCTGTGACGCTGTGCACTGCAGACAGGGGGTGGCCTTTAGTGTCACATTCTTCTGTGACCTCCCTCTTGCATCCTGCCCTCTCTTCACCCTCCTCATCTTTGCCTTCTGTCCTCTGGGATAAAAATGGGGTAACCCGTATCAGCTGGGGGACCTGGCATGCAAAACATGGCTCGCATTTCATGCTGGGCTAAGAGTTTAGAGGGAGTGGATTGATTGCATAGCACACACATGGATGTGTCTATTGTTGTGTGTGTGTGTGTGTGTGTGTGTGTGTGTGTGTGTTTGTATTGAATTGTGAGTGTAAAAGGTGTGTGTTGAACTGTGAGTGTAAAAGGATAACAGGGTGAATAAGTGGTATCGCGCTCTGTCATCTTCAGAAATCCTTTACACAAGCAGGCTGTGGCTGCTCAGCCTTTGAACTTAACCCTTGCTGCTGGGAGGAACCAGCGTCAACAGACATGTGATGAACATGCCCTTGCCCCGTCCAGATGTACAAAGAATAAATATTACACTTTATTTTGAAGACACAGGCATGTGGGGGAGGGGTGATAAAACGTTCTATGGTCAAATATTCTCATTATCCCTCTCAGTTCATTATTCCCTCCACTGCTTCCATTCGCCGACCCCAAGCCCACTGTTTCTCTCTCCACCTCCCCTCCTCTCTCTCATTCACCCTCTCTTACTCTTTCTCTCTCACACTCCTTCTATTCTTTTGGACAGAGGTATGGGTGAGATCATAATTATGTTTTGACACATGGCGTTAGCCTCTAGAGCGCTTGGATTTTAACTCAAAGTGGGAGTTGTCAGTGCGACAGCCCTTACTGCTCTTAATTGGAGAGGAGGACCAGGAGGCCCGCCCACAGACCAGGGTGGCAGTTTTAATGAGGTTATGTTTGTACAGGAAGTCAGAGTTGTGACAGGAGGAAACTGTCATTGGCCTGTTAAAGAGTGCGGCTGACATCTCAAAGCCTACTGTGTTCGTCAGTGAGAGGGGAAAACCTCTCCACTCCTCTCTCTACAGGTGGAAGCAGGCAATTAAAACAGAAATAAGTAACTAAAAAACCACCCAGGGCAGCCACACCAACTTGAGTACATCGCCCATAAACACCAATCAGAAGAGGAAAAGCTGCTGATAGAATAATAATTGCTTAATGAAATACTTATTAACCCCCTTGGCCTCACTTCAACAGGACTCAGTTAAAACGTAGCAATGATTACCACAACTAAATGGCAATTAACACAAATCAGCAAGAGTGTGTGTGTTTCATTTTGTACCTGCTCGTGAACACATACATATGCAGTGTCCATTGTTGCACGTGCATGCATTCTGTATTTTATTACATTTCTATTGGTTTATGCATGTTGTGTGCAGTTTAGTGACTTTGCGCTAATGTTCTTTAGCCTTTGCTTCACTCTGAGAAAAGGGGGAGCAAGGTGTTGAAAGCAAAGCTGCAGACTTCTTTAGCCAAAACACTGCCCTTAGTGTTCTCCAGGTGCACCCTGTTGGGAAAGGGTGCTGTTGCCAGAGTTATGTGGCTGTTGGTAGTCTGCCCTGACAAACAGGCAGTGCATAACCTTTGATCTGCACCACCCTCCAAGTGAGATTCCCCTGAGCCCCCACTTCTACGAAAAGTCCATTTACAAAATGTTTTCCATTCTTTCTCCAGGTTATAACCAAAGCCAAAATATTGCTCCAACATTTCATTTCAAACAGACATTTATTTGGAATGGGAGCTGCGTTTATTTTCCTAAGTAGTTTTTGAACAGGTTTGAGTTTCACCGATGCTTTTAAGCACACACACGATGTGTGCCGGTGTCCAACCAAAATCATCACAGAGATGATAGCCATTTCCTCTCTGCGTGTCTCTCTACAGGGCTCTGCATGTTTTAGACAAACCAGTTTGTTTTGAAGACGAGACTAACTTTGCAGGCCAGGAATTTTGTGGGATGTTGAAAAGGCTTTTTACAAGAAAGAACAAGAAAAAAGAGGAGATGGTCCAAGTTTCACACTGTTGGTGCTTTGTTTGGCTTAGCTCAAGTCTTATAAGAGAGAGATGGTTTCCTTTGTGTTTCTTTCTTAGCTATATAAGAAAACAATAGTGTGTGTATCAGTGGAGAAATTTGAAGACACTGTTTATGTTACATTCATTTCTGTGGCACATGTGTCTGAGGCACACACACACACACACACACACACACACACAGCTGATGGCAGCCGGCTTGGTTTTGACACATGGCACAGTCTTTGGTTTGCTTCAGCTGAACCTTATATCATGAACGTAATAGACTCTCTTTGTCCACCATGACAATATGGGGCTTCACACAATTAGGGAGGACTCCTTCCTGCCATACCAGAGATAAGCATCACCTGCTGGCTCTATAGATTGAAACAGGCCCTCCAAGGTTGTCTGGAGGTCTTTCTGTGTTTAGCTCTGGCTTCACGTAAACACCACTGAGCTTGCTTCTCAGAGGAGATGGACAGGAACATGGGAGGATCTGTCATGACCTTGTGTGGCACTGGTCAGGAGGAGTACGATGGGGATGAGGTAGAGATCATGGTCCTAAGCAGAACGGGACAAGGTCACTGTGTATTTTGATGGGCAGGAGGAGGCTGTTTAGTTAGTGGACATGGACCACAGCAAATGAGCTTATCGGGAGATGTAGACACCGAGGTGAGAAGGGGCAAAGTCCCATTTAAATCCAATCTGAATTTAATGCTATGGTGAACATGGTTCTTTCCCATGTTGCACATCAAAGCATTCTGTGAGTGTTTTCCTGTGATCCAATCTGGAAAAAAAAAAGAAGTAAGAGATCAAGGTGCCTTTTAATAGCTACTCTGTCAGGACGCAGGATATGTAAGATCTAACAAGTATATTGAGTGGCTGCTACCCTCAGGCGTGCAGGCTCCAGTGATATTGTTTGGTTTCAGCTTGTGACCATTGTTCTGCTGTCGGACGAATCTGTGAGAACTGAGAAATGCGTAGATTTGACTTTTGAGGTGAAACTGCAACAGGAGCGGGATGTGTGCTATTCTTGAGCTGGATTGTGTGTGTGTGTGTGTGTGTCTGTAAAGTCAATGTATGTGTGTGCGTGCATTTGGCTCAGAGCTGAAGGCCTTCCACCTACACGGTATCTGTCAATGCGCTGTGATCAGGTTTGACTGTAATCTTACCACAACTCGTAGCTCAATCTGCTCACATTCATTTCCAAAACATTGTCATGAGTTTCGGTGGAGAGCACTATTACCTATCTGAGAGAAAATACTAATTCTCCTTGTGAGAGCGGTTGGATTGTGAGAACTGACATGCTAATGTCATCACACAGTACTTCTGTGGTGTCAACGACGGAAAAGTATGTGCTAGAAAAATGAACACGCTCAAATAGCTACAATATGCAATATTGTAATCACTTCTATTTTAAAATTGGATTTTTACGTATGTATTTCAATGTTGTTTGACATGATCAGGAAACATTTGAAAAGGTCATAACTCAGAAAGAAATAAGACAAATTGGACTAAATGTCAAGGTTTTTCTTTTTTTCACCTTAAGGTTGAATAACTGCAGATTCATTAGTCTGAAGGTTCCAGTAAATCCATCTGTCACACTGTTGTAGAATCATGTTGTACAGTATATACTTTGTGAGTCTACAGTGATCACCTCTGGTTAAACCAAGAATCCTTAATGCTCTAAGGTCCATGGCTTCACTAACATTAATAATGCAGAACATTTTCCTAATGAAGGAACATATTTTTTCTTTTCCATTTTTCTTTCAACATGTTGGATAACTGTGTTAATCAAGGCTTTACTTTTAGATTTCCTCTCTAATGGCATATCCAGTGGAGGGAAAAGGTCATGGTGGTAATAGACTGATGTGTAGTCCTCAGGGAGATTCTCTCTCTCTCTCTCTCTCTCTCTCTCTCTCTCTCTCTCTCTCTTTCTCTCTCTCTATCTCTCTCTTCTGCTCCGTCCCAGACAGACAGTCTCAGTCCCAGACATCCTCATCTGCCTCCCACTGCGTTCAGCCCAGCTCGCCAGGATTTCAATCACAGGGCCCAATGAAATTATTAAGAGGTGTTAAACTTATTAATCATTAAATTAGCTAAATGATCCTCCAAGTACGGCCCAGATGAATGACATGCCATTCTCTAATGCAATTTGCCTCTCCGGCAGGTGAAGATCAGGAGAGGGCCCACAGCATGGCAGTTGATGGCTTCTTCTTTTTTTTTTATTCTTTTTTTTATTATTCTCATTTAATCTCTTTCTTTCTTCATTTTCTTTCTTCATGTCCACTCCAAAGCTTTCTCTGAACATTAAAGGAAGAATATTTCCACTACACACTATGCTTTGAGAATACAATACATGCAGAATACTTGCGAAAACCGCAAAAGAAAACTAATTTGATGAAGAAAGAAATGAATTTGATGTATACCTGACACTTCCTGTCATCATTTCCCATTTGATAACAGACACATATACCAAACCAGCTCAAAGTTCCTTCTTATCTGGATTTGATCGGTAGGAAAGTAGGCGAGCGTATGTGAAACACACCTCCTACACAACACCTACAGTGTACGTTCTCTGTGTTTAGTATGCGGTGACATTCTCTTGATATCATTTATATAAACATCGCATGAGAACTAGAATACAGATACTACTAAGTTGATGTCAGCTACTCTCCTGATGGCTGATTCAACTTTCGTGTACGCCAAGTGTCATAGTGCACTGACGTAGGTTTAAAGGTCCCATGACATGGTGCTCTTTGGAAGCTTTTATATAGACCTTAGTGGTCCCCTAATACTGTATCTGAAGTCTTATTCCTGAAATTCAGCCTTGGTGCAGAATTACAGCCACTAGAGCCAGTCCCACAATGAGCTTTCCTTAGTAAAGTGAATTTTTCATGCCATGGGACCTTTAAGTGGTTTTGTTTTATGCAAAATGTTAAGACTCACCTGCCAAAACTTATTTTTACTCGTAGTTTGAGAACAACAGATTCAGCACTTATTTAATATAATTTCATTTAGTCATTTACGTAGTGATATTATAAGCCTTTTTTCTCCTCTTCCCTTTCTAATTCATCAACATCAGCAGAGCCATTGAAAATACGACATTGCCAGGCAATCAGTGGAGTTATTTAAGAATTAACAGAAGGCTAACAAAGCATTCCTCTGGTCCACCAATCACAACTGCAGTTAAGGTCAGTGCTGTGCATGAGCCGGCTGAGTGGATGGTGGGTTTGAGGAGGGACACACACGGTCAAATCAGCTCAACAATAAACAAAAGGCTTTGCACTGAAAACCTCTTCACAGTTAAACATTTTAATTCCAGCTTCAATTTCACTTCAACGTGTGATTCTCTCACTTTGTCTCTCACAATAGTATGGAAACGTGATCTCAGGTATCATAGATGTCCTTGCTTGTGCATACAGGTCACAAAAATGTTTCTGCTTACCTGCAAATTACACATCTTGTCCCCACCACCCATTCCTATGCAATGTTTGCTGCCATACCTGTGTGTGTGTGTGAGAGTGTGTGAGAGACATACACACCAGTAGTGCAGATTACAGTCCTGAGGGATTTAAATATCATTTTAATTAATCTGCTCACCCGAATTTAATGAGACATGTCCAAGGGGCTGTATGCATGTGTGAATATGTGCATGTGTGTGTCCATATATGAGAAGGAATGTGTGTGTGTGTGTGTGTGTGTGTGCTGCATGTGCATGTATATGTTCAAGTGTGCATGCCTGTGACTAATGAAGTTCATTGCTGGACTTCAAATCGCCTCCTTCATTTGGTCCTTTCAAAAATTTGGTATATATGACCTGTACAGTACTTTAGCCAGAGAGAGATGAGATGAAAGCAGGATCAATGACAGGACTTCCTGTGTGTTTACCTTTGCACTACTACACTACTTTTATATAACAAATGAGTATCTAGAAATCAATTCCATCTGTATTAATACTAGTATGATGATATAATTAGTCTGTGATCAATATGACATTGATTCCAATGAAAAAAAAGGGATTAGAGCTTTCTGTGTTCTCTGGACAGTTCAGCAGACATGATCTGGACATGTTCGACAGGCTGA
Source organism: Perca fluviatilis (assembly GCF_010015445.1). Classification (NCBI taxonomy): domain Eukaryota; kingdom Metazoa; phylum Chordata; class Actinopteri; order Perciformes; family Percidae; genus Perca; species Perca fluviatilis. The sequence continues at coordinate 28,755,680 of NC_053114.1, forward strand.
CCAGCTGGTCTGTACAACCTTGACCAAGTTTACATCAATACGTGATTGAACAGAACACAGAGGTTATGGGAAAATATAGAGTTAGAAGTTACCGAAAAGAAAACGTCTTTCAACATCATGTCAATACACATTCAGAGTTCGGCATAATCCAGTGATTTATTTTTACTGATTGGATGGTTCATGATAGTACAAACTTTGCTGAAATAGTCAAGGTAAGAGTAGAAAGTTGCAATGCCTGCATTGGCACATGCTTCCAGCTAACATTTAAAACCGTATTTTTGCAGATCAACAAACCAGCAATATTCTAGTGAAACCTGTATCTGGTATTACCACAATAAAGGTGATTTTAGCATCACTTTTTAGATAATTATTTTGGTTCTTCATTATTCTTGAATGTTGCAAAAGGAAGGAAGGAAGGAAGGGAGGAAAGGAGAAAAGAAAGATGTAGATAAACTTGTAAAAGACCTGAGATATCGTTCAAAATCAATCAATCATTCAAAAGCTGTATCTGGTATAAAATATAATGGTTATGTAAATATATACATTTTACCAATGTATATATTTGTAACATATTTATCCATGTATGTATATATTGTGTTTCTGTTTCATTTCCAGGCCTGTAACATTATTGTGTGTGCCTGTTTGTGTTGAGAGTGACTGTTGTCAGAACGTGGTTGTCAGTGTGAAAGACGACAACAAACATGCAAAAACGTTGCCAGACATTACACAATAGGCGCGCATAAAACCCTCCCTCCCTCTATCACAATTGCCTGTTTCCCTCTGTTGTGCTTTTGTTTTGTCCAGCCTCATTTGTGATGGTATTTATCTTGGTAAAGGATACAAAAACCTCGCTCTTGTCTGAAAGAAGAGTCATTTACAATCATTTACATTAACAAAAACTGTATTTTACCATTACAATAACCTCAGACAATAGCATATATCTGCCTTGTTCATTCTGAGCAACAAATGAACAGAGGTGCACACACGCTCCCATTGTTCTGGGTAAAATGTGCCACAGACGTAATCATCTCCCCCTGCACTTTGTGTATTAGATAATGAGAAGATGCGGATAAGTTCCTCAATACAATCTGCTCACCATTGGCTAATCCACATCATTCAGTATTGTGAGGATCACAATGATGGTTTATTATTGCTTATTCTGGGCTCAACAATGATTTAAACATTTGCAATATAGGAACAAACACACAGTCTCAGATCACTCATCCATTTAAGAGGATGCCAGTTCTGCTTAGTAGCAGCTGTGTGTCGCTTGGAGGGTGTAAATCATTGTTAGTCTCAAAGCTCTACAGTAGATACCTTCCTTTGAAAAAGCTGCATGATGGAGAGAATGTTTTGTATAAAAATAAAAAATAAATACACCGAGGATCCATGTGCCTGTGAGATGAGATGCAAGTGTGCTTAATTATACACTTGAATACATATAGGTTTACAGTGAAACGCAGAAAATGAATCGAGAGTGGAACTTTGACATGACGTGGCTGCAGTAAATGTTTCCATTTCCCCAGGATCTTATAAAGAGAGACGATCTTAGCTCATCCATCCCTCCTCTGTCAGGCACCTGGGGTATTGAATTTCACTGACACTCAGGCCCTTAATGAGAAGCAGAACGACACCTTCGTATTATAGCTTGTGCCCTACCTCTCTCCATTTCTATGACTTGCTTTAATAAATTACTGTCCAATAAGAACTTTTATGATCTTGGCATATGTTGCCTTTTATAGGTGAAAATAATTGCGTTCCCAGATCACCCTGCCCATTCTGAACATGAGAATGAGACTAGCAGAGCCTACAAAATGAGATAGTTTCACAGTGTCTGCACAAGTCCTTCTCATTTGGGTCGTTACGCTTCCCCCTCCTTCTTTCTCAGTTTCCTGGTATACCTTTACAAGCACCATCCCCCCTCTTTGCCACTCTCGACTCCACTCATGCCTAAAGAGGCCTGCGCTTGCATGCCAACCGGCACTCTGTAACCCACAACACCATCCCCCAATCGACTTCACACACACACACACACACACACACACACAGAGCCTTGTTTTTGAGTTCCCTCTGAAGTATGACAGAAGCCACTTGACAGGTGACACACACACTTGATGTTATCGGGTCAGGGCCAGAGATTCAGCCTCTTGAGTGATGAGAGACTGTCACTCGCATTGTTTATCTATGCTACAGGAGGGAAGAGAGGCGAATGACAGAGAGAAAGTGAATGCTTCTTTCCTTCTATATATCACTCAAGGGGAAAAGGAGGGGGGTGAGGGCGGGAGAGTCAAGAGAGAAGACTGAGTCTACCTGTGAAATTTCTGGGCCAAGACCAGTGACTAAATCAACTTTTGAACACTTAAAGGGATACTTCACTGATTTAGCATTAAGCTTTGTATCAGCAGAAACACAGTAGTATTTTTGAATGACCGTGCTTCCCTCCCTCATGTCCCCCTGAGACGAGAGATCTCTGTATTGTGGGTCTGGAAAAAATCTTCCGATGACGTAAAATGAAGATTTTTGCGTCATCGGAAGATTTTTTTTGCCCAGAGGCAATGGACTACAGCCATAAGTAGGAGCTACTTCCGCAAGTTTTCAACCCGCCCATAGGGGGTTGGACTGTCGTCTTTACCCGAAGGTTGCCGAAGCAAAACGAGTGTCAGCCATCTTGAAGCTTCGCTAAACTGGCTCCGTCTTTTCCTATGGTCTTTTCAGCAGAAAACTTTTACAACAATTATTTGCATTCAACCTACCGCACATGTGTACCACCGGGATACATTGGTACAGATTGGAGAATATGCCGGAAACTTTATTACAGACGGAATACTTGACACACTACGCGAGCTTCGCCATCTACTGAGACCAGCACCTCAGCCTCCGGTGTCGCCTGATGCCGGGGGAAAGGGATCTCCACAGCGGTGTGCAGAAGTTAGAGCTGGTGGCCACCTGTTCCATCAATCCTGCTTGCAAGTGTCCGCTCATTAGACAACAAACTGGACTACATCCAACGTCAACGAAACTCCCAACGCGAGTTTAGAGACTGCTGTGTTTTTGTTGTTGTGGAAACATGGCTGAACAACAGTGTACCGGACTATCCAGCTACCAGGCCGGCTAGCCCTGCTGTGTCGCCGGATAAAACTTGTGGAGATGTGTGATTTGTGTTAACACGGACTGGTGCTTGTATCCAACTAACTGCTCACCGCTGGTGGAGTTTGTGACTGTTAGATGCCGAACCATTCTAGCTACATTCCACGCAAATTTACGGCTGTGTTTATATTCGATGTTTACAGCCCACCAAGCGCTAATGCTAGTATGCGTTAGCAGAACTTTACAGAGCCTATGTGTGTGCACTAAATGTAGCCTGTTTTTCGTATGTTGTTTTTATATAATGTCGTTTTTATATATTTTAAATGTGTAACACCACTTGAGCCACGGTGAAACGTTGTTTCGTGTATATGGTTGAAATGACAATAAAACACACTTTTGACTTGACTCAGTTGACTGCCTCTCTGTAAGCGGTAGGCGTGGCTTGGGGGTGGGCTCGTAGTGAAGCGAAGCAAGTGCATTCTGGGATTTGGTGTCTTTCATCCACATGAGCCAAAAACACATTTTCTGGCTTTTCTTGGCCTAGAAGGCCCCAATAAAAAAAAAAAAAATTCACATTTCTACTACATAAGTGACCCAATTTAAAGATATATTCATCTTTCCAGTGGTGAAATATCCCTTTAAAGACAGAAAAGATTATCATGATGACACAGTTCATTGTATGGTTTGTTTTGCTTAAATGCCAGCAGGCAAAACTCATGAAGGCCTGAAATAGAAGTGCTCTTCAATCATTTAGAGAAATGTGCTGGAGTCAGCTCACAAATTGATGTGGCTTTGTTATTGGCATTGTCAATTGATTACACCTAGGGCGATAATGAAATAACTAATTGAATGTGTCCTCTTGTAAACAATTTGTTGAAACGTACAAAACACAAACGACCGCATCTTGTCTCGCTCTGTGCGAGTGCGAGCAGCGTCTAATTAATTAAAGACTGATTCTGATAACCTTCACAAAACTATTAGCCATGCCTTTTGTTGCATACAAGGAGTGATCTCATTGATGACACAGAAAATGCTTCTACTTATAATAATCGACAGCTTGGTGTGATATCTGGTGTTCGCCCAAGGCCAAGGTAAAGTGAAACTTAACCTCCCTGCTCCATCTTTCACAGCTGGGAGCCAGGGGTCAAAGGTCATTGTTTCTGAGACTGTTGTTTCTTTGTATTTCATCATTGATATGAGTAAAAAGAAGAGGGAGCACTTTACCACAACATAAATGTCCCTAAAGGCCCTTTATAACTAAACTCTTTCTCTTCAGTTTCTCTTTCTCTCACTTGTCTTCTTGTCTTTATTAATTGTATCCATCACATCTATACAATACCATCATGGGGAATATGCACAAGTTAAGAGGATAGTTCAGAACACGACACATGTTTTCTTGTTACAATAATTATTTATTAAATTTAAAATATCTTTAGCACAGGTTAAAAATTAGACACTTCCATCTACCATGAGCGCCTAGGAATTTAACATGGTTCTAACATGGTTGAAAATAAACACTCTTAGAAACCAAAAAGATTTCTCCCTACTTTCTCCATCACTATCTTCATAAAATGCCACATTAGAGTTGCTAGGGCAGAGGCAAATTTGGCATTAAGATAATCATCATTTTCACTTCACATAGTATTAGAAATGAGAAAACAAAACTGTCAAAGTTTTCAAAATGTCTTTCCCTTGCAAATCATCATTTGGGGATTTAGGAATGAGTCAAAATTGCTTGTTTTACCAGCTTCATAGTTTGTGTAATGGTTTTGAGTTCATTTATCAGAAAGAAATGTATGCCATTTCAAAATAACAGCACACTTTAAAGCTGGTGATACATATATTTGGTGAGATAACTCAAATGGAAGCCCATTTTCTACTGCTTTTAAGCAACGATTTTGCCATGGCATTATATTGGTTGTGTTAGACACTAAGGCTATGTAATTAATTATTAACTGTATGCATGTGAACGTGCAGTGGCAATGAAAAAACTACAAAGAGTATGGTCAGACATCCATCCTTCCCCTCACCTTCTTATCCCCCGACCCGACTAATCCACAAACCAGTGATTTATGGTCCTTTTTGCCTCAGCCCTACCTTTATGAAGCATAAAAAAGATAACAAGTAACATGAGCAGAGCACTGTAGTAAATGGCAGGCCAATGCATTAGTTATCAGTAAGAAAACATTAAGAGCAAAGACATATATTTTCCACTTTTGAAGTTGTTTACAAACCATATCCGTGTTCACAATTTATTATGTTTTCATGTTCAATTTTTTTCATCATTACATGCCATATGAGAAGTCTGGATTACAAAAGTACCTGAACAAATTGCTTGTATATTAGCATGCATAGCTGTTTGGTATTTACATCCTATTTACAGACTTGAACTAGAGAAGGTTCTACAATACATTTTCTTTCATGTGTTTCATTTACATTTCTAGGATGGAGAACAAAAAGCAGCCTCATACCGATTTGCCGAGTACACAGGACATGCACATGAAATAGAATGTCTGCTTGACTGAACAAAGTGTTTTGTTTTATTCCCTATCACTGAAAAAGGAATTGCTCAATTCTGTAACAGGCCATGTCTCTGACCAGTGCTACTGCATTGCATAACACATCTATTTTTTCCTTTGTCTGTATTGCACACCAGTCTCTGAGCACAGTGGGCTTGGAAAGGTTAATTTACGATGTTAACCATGCCGTGAAGGGAAAAGCAAATAGGAAAGAGCATGCACAGCACCAGAGAAGGACATTAAGCTGCGGCTACATCTCTCTCTTTCGTGCTCCCTCTATCTGTCCAGTGACAACAGTAGGGCCCCCTGATGTGTACAAAGACACAGGGCTATCACCATCCATCATTGCAGACATACTGAAAGGATCTTTCACCAGTGATCAGCCTGTAAGCAGGCACACACTACTGACACCTCAGTATATTTTTTTTAATCCTATAGCGTCGTTCATAGCCACAGGAAAATACCCATATTAACTTAACACAAAAAACCAAAACAAAAATACATCCATCGGACAACTTAGTTAACAGGATCAGTGTAACACAAAGAGGAAGACAGTAAAGGGAATTTGTGTAACCTACTGTATACAGTAAAGCTAACAGAATAAATTATTCCAAAATACAATGCTACATAATGTCTATATGGCCATTTTACATCTCTTACATTATAGTAGTGTCCGGTTTTGTAGAAAGAATGGAAGACATGGATATATTTAGACTGCAAACAGTATTTGTAATCCAGCTCATGGTGGGTTGCAGTCATTAAAGATATTGCTCATTTAGTGAAAATAAAATCAGTATTACATCCTTAATTCTCCCCACTACTACAGGTTCTTTGTCCACCTCCAGCTCATTGACACAACCTCTAAAATAGGCAATCAGCAGCACTGTACCCTCACTGGGGATCCATGAACACTTGATTCCACAGAACTGTCTTTGATAAAGAAGGGAGGTGACTGCAGGAGCATGTTAATATGATTTCCCATAAAGCTTATCTCTGACTGGGGTCACGGAGGCAAAGTGTCAAGGGGCTGATCGCCATAGCAATAAGACCCTAGAAGCCGTTACTGCAGCTTACGACCCCTTTGACAATAACGGAGTGAACCAAGGCCTACCTTTGGATAATCAAACCCCTCCACCAGGCCCATGTGGGAAATAATGTGAACATTTAATGCAGTACAATTGAAATGAGGGGTTAGCACAAATTAACCTCTGGTAACAGAGAAGGGGTTCATTGTGATAGGAATCGTATATGTTTAATTGTCCATTTTAAAAACCATGTAAATACAAAATCATGAGTGGATCACCACTGTTAGGACATGGCTAGTGTTTCAACGAAGTTTAAACAAAGTCATTCCAGGAAAAATGCCCCTTCGCAGTTCAAAGGCAACACATTTCACATATTTCAAAGGAATGTATTGTTTTTTTTCTGTTAGTGTGTTGAGCTGCATGATTATTTTTCTTCTATTTTGGTGGGTGAATTTTATGATAATGGTTTTATTTTGGTTAAAAAAAAAAAAGGGGAGGAAAAAAGAAAAAAAAAAGGGGGTGTGTTTGGGGGGGTTTTTTTTGTTTTGTGGGGGGGGGCCCCCCCCCCCCAAGGGATGTATGCGTAACTTTCTGGACTCTGCAAACTTTTCACTTCTCTGAAACTGAAGGATTACACCCTGTTCACAGCAGGGGGAACAGCATGCAGCCTAGCATCTCCCCTCGAGCCCCTTTAATCTCTATTTTACACCCTAAAGACAAACCCTAATGTCCCCCCAAAGCATTAACAGGCTCAGATGGCAGAGAGTAAGGGTAAATCAAATCAATGCAGTTGCCTTCCTTACTTCCCAGTGTACCTGACCCTGAATGAGTGCACATCGTCTTTGCACGATCACAATAAGCCTGGTACGGCTACCAGAAAGTCCATTCTGTGTTTTCCATATACATTAGCTTCATCAATAGTGTTTCAAAGCAGGCAGATCAGGAATCTAGTTAAGCTGTTATTCCTGCCGTTAATTTTCTCTCTTTTTTGGCGCAGGTGCAAGAGACTAAATCAAGCTGTCAGAAAGCAGACTGCACAGCTAAATGGTGCAGGCTGAAATGCCACCTGTCCACAGCTTCTGGCAATTTATTATTTCCCTATTTATTTATTTCTATAGTGGCATTGGGTATTTGTAAAAGTCCCTGCTGCTTATGGCAAACCCATTCTGTTTGTGTTTTGATACATTCTCGTACAACCCTTATGTGAAGGAATGGGCTATTTCACCACAGCTAATGGTTGCTTAAAGGATGTCTTTTCCTCCATTACCTAATCAGATGCTAAAGATTTGGTTTACAGCATTAATCAATGGTATAAAACTGAGGCCAAACTAAAGCATGTACTCCAATTGAGGCATTTTGGTTAATCCGATTTCTTCACTTCCAAAAAAAATCTTCTTGGGAGCCCATCTCATCTCAGTGAGGGGCTTGATGGCTAACTGCTCACCCAGAGAACAAGCTTATGCGCAGGCCAGAGTGAGGTGGGAGTAAAGGCTTTAAAGGCTGTATTATATATCCATTAGCTATGTGACATAAGGAGGTCTGCTCTGTCTTTGCTGCTGTCTGGCTATTAGAACAACCCTCATCCACTCTATCTCTAAATCCAAATCCATGCTGCTTTAAATGCTACAATTCAAGCGTTTTACAAATTATTTTTAAGTCAAAATAAGTCAGTGATTCTTTTAGTAATGTCAGGGTGTACACACATTATGTTGAGCTCATACATTTTTCACGAGTCTTGGGTCGGCTTGGAGGTCAGGATTAAAGCAGAGCAGTTGACATGGGTTGCCTCACTGTAATCCTTTCCCCTTTGACCCCACTCCCACTACCCCAACCATGTGTGTTTTGAGGTCACTGTTAATCATGGCACCCTATCAGACAGACACACACGTGTCACACGCACGCATGCGTGCACACGTGTATTTGTGTGTGTGCATTAAATAGAGAGAAGAAAAGAGCATGGATGTGTAGCCCTGCATGTTTCTATACTCTAGAGTTGGTAAGTGTGAGGAGCCACTGGTTGCTTTTTCCCCCCCCGTGATATATTCCCATTTAAAAATTTCCTTTTAACAATATCCTCAATAGAAACACAGGTTTGTGTTATGGCTGCCAGGTTTATTTATTTAAACTTCGTAAGTCACGTAACATTGTCCGTGGGACACAAATATTAAGACTTTCAAATGGCTCCTTCCACTAACCAACTCAATTACGTAATGTGAAGTGAATCTATTGTAGCTTTTTGACTATCCGAAAATGTTATGTTCTATACATATGCCATCGTACTTTTACATTCTTAATAGTCAAAATGAAATTGTTACTGGTAGGCCTGGTTGAAATAACTAAAATATTTAGACATTGTATCTCTATAGTCACCTTGATTCATCTCCATTACTGTATTGTATTTTATATTGGTTGTCCATACAAAAGCCTTAAAGGGGACGTATTATGCTTTTCCGTGTCATATCAACAATGTTATAATGTTGGATTTTCATTTTAAACATGGATTTCTACTCTCAGCTGTATGCAACTCTAAGCTGGCCTGCTATGATTGGCCATCTGCTCCAAGTTGGCAGGACTGGAGTTTTTTTTATTTAATTTTTTTTTTAAGCCACTGCGGTGTTAACATTGTCGCATGTAACTACATGCTAACGGCAGTTATCATCATGGCTGCCAGTGTCGTTAAATTCTCCCGAATTCCGGGTCACGTTACTCCTGAAACATTTTCTGTTTATGTAGTATTTGGTTTAAAAGCCTTTATTTTGACCGTAGAAATTGCTGCTATATTCTATTACGTGTCCACTGCTAACTATAGTAGCTACATGGCTAACAGCAGTAAACAGTGTCATCTTTCTCCCCAATTCCGGGTCACATTACTGCTGAAAAATGTCAGATTGGGTCATGTTTGGCTCAGAAGCCTTTATCTGTGATTTTTGACGGTAGAAAGTGCTTCGTTCCACTACAATCTAACGTAAGAATACTGCTAACTATTAAGCAGCTACATGCTAACACAACATAACTGTAATCTTGGCTAATGCTGGTCATTTCTCCCCAAATTCCGGTCACTTTACTGCTGGGACATGTCCGGTTGTGTAACATTTGGTTTAGAAGCCTTTATTGGAGATTTTTCACGGTACAAACTCCTGCTATACACTCCGTTGCAGTAGCTCCAGCTTCAACTAGTGAAACACAGAGTCAGAGAATTTCTAATAAGTGGAAAAGTTCCACTCTCGGGATACTTCTGAACTGGTTGCAGTTCCACTCTGGTTCCATATGAGGGTGCTCACAGGCGAGTGCAGAATGAATGGTGGTCTATGCTGGTCGAGCTATACCCCTCAAAATCCACTTTTCTCAGGATATACTTTTTTGTCTAGTAATTTGAATGTTGCATTCGAAAGGGGAGGCTAAGAAAATACACACTGCTGGGTGTTAGATTTTTTTTAAGTCGCTTTTTTGTTCTAAAAAGCCTTTTAAAATGTCAATGACGTCATATACATCATACAGCCAGAGATACTGCTTTACAGCAAGCTCTGAGTCACTTCCTTTTTTCTCTCGAGGCATCGACAACACATCTGACAGGTTAGGCTCTCCCTGTCAATACACGTGCTAGAAAGAGTTTTGCTAATGTTTTAAAGACCACGGTGAAATATTCACTCTAACATTCTGGTTCCGCTTCGGATGCCATCAAGCGGGATCTCTGGTCGTAATCAGTCCTTTACTGACCAATCAGCATTCATTAGCAGAATGCTACCGCGTTATGGGCAACAACGACTCAACCTGTAATAAATCGAAAGGACATAAGTACTCATTCATTCAACTTTCGACCTATAATCAATGTTTAACTTGCAAAAACTACAATCAAATCTGAGATTTCTCAACGGCAATCAGGCGAAAGAGACAAATTTAGCCGTCTAGCTCCATAGAGTCCCATTCATTTTGCACTCGCCTGCAATCACCCCCAGTGGAACTCTGGTGGAACTGCAACCAAATTCGGTACAATGGGGCTAAAACGGGCTCTCCGTAGACGGGCTCTGACGGAGTGGAGGCTCCAGAGTTTCCAGGAAGCATGCTGGCCAATCAGAGCAGACTAGGCTTTTTCGGGAGAAGGGCTTAAAGAGACAGGCACTCCTACAGAGCATCTCATACAGAGGGTGAATACAGGTGCAGCAGCCATGGGCAATGTGAGAAAATTGAAGTAAAGTTTTTTTTAACATTAAAGCATGTAAACATGTTCTAGTACAAACACAAAATGCAAGTATAATCCTGAAAATGTTGTATAATAGTTGCCCTTTAAACCACATTTTAACCAAATGTCAATGGGGCCAAGGGTCTTGACTGTTACTGTCATCATCAGACTGGCAACCTTTGCACCTATTGTCTGTCTTACAGGTTGTTTTTCTCCCCAGTGTTCTGCCTCTATGTTTACTCTGTCACTTCGCCCCAATGTGTATCTGCCCCAGTGGCCCACACACACACAAGGTAGCCAGTGATGACACTAATGGAGTGTTTAGTCAGGAGGACTTATACTTATTAACCAGTTGAGAGAATGGGCTAGATGGTAATCAAATAAAGCAGAGATAAGTTAATAAGCTGTATGTACAATGGAGTAAGCTACACAAGATTTAGCTTTACTGACATGGCACTAGTGTGCTGCTACTCATTGAGACACACAAGCATGGTGCTTTCAACATGGTTAAGTAGAGATAATAGGGCATGCGTGTGTATCTCCATCTCTAACTTGGTGCTACAAAAATGCTGTCTTTCTGTCTCATCCTTGCTCTTTTGCTCACCCACACCCTCTTTTGCTTAATCCAAAAACAAGATTGTGGAGCTGCTTTATCCGGCTCCCACACTGACCTCAGAGATGGATGGATCGCTTTAGTGAAACAGAGTATATCCATCCCGAAAAAGAGAGAAATGGTAGGAGGGAATGAAGATAGAAAAGGAAAGGGTTGAGATTTTAGAACAGAGAAATGGTAAAGAAAGATAGGGACCTAGTGTCTAAAAAGGAGGTGGGTGAATAGGGGAAGGAGCAAGAAGAGAATATGGAAGGCTGATTAAGTGGGGCCCATACGAGGGAGATGGAGGAGAGAGAAAGGCTGCGGACGGGGCCCAATAGGGGGTATATCTGAGTCGGTAGCGCTCTATATCTTTCGTATCCCTGCCCCCCTCCTCTCTCCCACATATCCATCATGTTAATATACCTCCAGCGTGGCCTTTTGGGTAATATATCTTTGACCTGTGATTACGCTAACAGCTTATTGTTTGCACACTGAACAATCCCATTATGTCGACGATCTGTTTACATACAGCCTTGCTGTTTATATTAGCATGGTTTGTGTGTGTGTGTGTGTGTGTGGGAGAAAAAGAGCAAGGATGTGCCTCTATGCATTTGTGTGCACTTTTACACATTCTGTCTATGAACATGTATATGCCTGCATGTTTACGTACATGTGCTGCTGACCCCGGTCAGGGTCATTGCCAGATAAAACAGACATGCTGCCTGACTATCAGGGCAGAACAACGCAGTACTTGCATTCAAAAGCAGAGAAAAACAAATCAACCTGTCACACACTGCCTGCAGCTGCGCAGGAATTGAGCTTTGTTTGACTTCTAAAAAAGTGGAAAGCCTTGAGGCTCAGAGAAGATCAGCACTTGCTCAATGTCTTGTTTCCTACCACATACAACGTCTCATGTTTGAGTGACGTCTTCATCCTTCCTGCATTATAAATCTTCTTTAACTCATCACTGCTAAGTCATAAGTCCTAATTTCAAGTTTGTTTACATGTTGACTGTAAATACCCTCATCTGATTCAGTGTGCCCTGACAGTATTTGAATTAAGAAGATTTCTTCATATAAATTGCCCGCACAAGGGGGCATACAAATTAAGTAATCTACAGCACCTGTATTCTGCTAAAATTAAAAATGCTCTTCATATATGGTGCATAGACTAGATTTTGATCAGTTCGATTATTTTCTGTAAAACAGGAAACACACCTGTTATACACAGTTTTAATCTAATTTCTCCCTACTTAACATGATCTTTCACATGTAAAGTTGTTAGTGGAGCTGCATCTGTGAAAGAGTACAGCTGTTGTGGGCAGGCATTGAAGGACCATTGGTATAGAAGGGTAACAGGTATTTAACCACAGGGCTGAACATCTGGTAGAGCTGAAGGCCATGCTCATTAACACAAAGTTAACCTCAGACAGGACGTGAGGTCACGACGGCCCAGAGAGCTGCATAACATTCTAACAGTTTGAGGTTATGGGGTTATTGGACTCTCCAAGGTGGCTGCCGGTCAGAAAAGAATATTATATAGGCCAGGTCTGTTCGTAGACAGACCAGGAGAATACTTGAATATAAGCTCAGTACAAGCTTAAATTTTGGTCAAAATAATCTCTTTTCCTTTCCTATCCTTTCTCCCGAGCCTTGCTGCCTTTCTCAGCTTTGCTCTCGGACTTCTCTGGCAGTGCGTAGACTCATTGAGATGTGCAAATCCCTTTGACATAGGATGAATAGACAGTTGCTGGCAGGATGCCCCATGCCACTTTGTGTGCTGCCACTTAATTGGAGCGCCCCAGTTTGCCTTCCCTCCTCTCTCTCCTACCCACGCTCACTGTGGCCAGGTTCTGTCTGACATCAAAGGCGAGGTTATGTGTCCCTTCAAAGAGTTTAAAATCTATCAGTGCTGCTGTTTGGCTGAAGAGGACCTTTCGCAATAGCAACAGGGGCTATGAAACAGTTTATGTCGTGTTACGATACATTTATTCAAATCAAAAATAAGGAGATGCAAAGCTGACAAAGAGCTTGCATTGGCTTAGAGAGTCAATCCAGTGACTAGGCCTACCTGCATAACCTCTTTTAAGAGTAATGGTCACGTGCCATCTACAAGTCAACATGCAAAGTACAGCATCTGAGACTATTCATAGGGGATACACTGTACATATATACAGCAACATATTTGAGCGCTGTTTAATGATTGTGCATCTATATGCATGCGCTCCTATGTGAGAGTTTGTTGGTGTCAAAGTGAACCAGTGTTTGTTTTGTTTTTCCCCATCACCATGTGCATCCATCAGAATGGACACTTTTCTCATGAGGCTCTGGGAACATGCAGTGTTGACGTGGGCTGTGGAGATAGTAGAGGGGGTCACAGATAAGTTATGGTTTCCTACTGTAGATGCACAGCACACACTGAGAGGTAGAGGATGCACGATAGTGGAGATGAGGTGTTCAACAAACTAGTGTTTTCCCTGTTGTCCATGCCAAGGTTTTCTGTCTTCACCAGTGACGGGGTAACCTGTGAGGTTGTCTCTTCATTGGCTTGGCATATTATCTGTCAGTCCATTTGGTTATCTTCGTAGTCCTTAGAAGACGGAGGTCAGAGTCCTCGTGTCTACATTGCAATCAATGAGGTGTTCTTTTCCCCCATGTGTAGGCTCAGGATCAGAGCACCGTATCAAACAATGCAAAGAAAAAAATGGCCCTCTCAGGCTGACAGCGGCTTCGCCACAGCAGTTACAACCCACACATGTGGATGGAGAGGGCTATTATTGCCATGGGAAAGATTAAATAGGTAGATACTGGGGGGGAAGTGTAAATAACAATATAAAACAATATAAAAAGTTAAAAAATAATATTTAGTAGTACCAAGGTAGACTGGCACTGGCTTTAGTGAATTGTCTTTTCCTCTTCATTTTGACCGTTTGTTTACAGATGGAACTGATTGATGATACCAAATGGTTTGCTTCCCTATAAGGTAGTCAAATAATATCATTACATATAGCTAATGCCTTTATGCATCTATTTAAATACATAGGAAAATTGTCCAGATACCTAGGACTATGTCTTTAACTATCAGAAAACAAGTTCAAGTATTTTAAACTTTTAAAATGGTTAACTGAAATATCCACATATTGAGATGTGTGATCTACTAGGGGAGTGGTAAATATACACTATAGTCTGTTCCATGCTGTTGTCCTCATTCGTCTCTATTTACATGTTCTAGTGTGGATATTGGAGAGGAAGACTAGGCTGTTATGTAAAGAGAATAAGAAGAATAGGAAGTACACTTTTTACAGTCCAAATAACTCCAAAGAGTAGAGAAATTATAATGGAAATGATAATTACATGGTCTCTGAGGAGGTAAGAAGAATACTGACTACATATGGAAAATATTGAACCATGAGTACTCAATCCACAGTCATGAAGATTTATGAAGTTGGTGAGAATGACTTTGTATGTTTCCTATATTAGGAATAAGAATAGGGTTTTATTATGATCTATTTACAGAGGCATGCATCAATGATCTTCCCACCGAAGAGAAAATAGTCCTTCCAATGTATCTATCTGACATTGTCAACCATCTCATGAGTATGAGTCTGTATGTTTTTTCTTTTTTTTTTTTTTTCTTTCGTGTTTTGTAGAAAAAAGCTGGAGGTAAAATATTAGGGAGGGAATCGGGAGTAGTAAGAGGCTTTCAAGAATTTCACTGTAGGGATTTCAGCGGGTCTTGTCTTTTGTTCTTCAGTGAAGTCATTTTTGAACGTTGTGCTTTGTAGGTGTCTTCGTGCAATTGGTCAGCCGCTCTGATGTCATCACTGCTCAGTCATTGGGTTATCTGTTAACAGAAAGAGAAAGTTGGAGGGAAGAGAAGAGAGGAGGGGTTGGACAAGAAAAGAAAAAGAAGGCATCAAAGTATGACCTAGACCACAGTTCTCTCACACATTTTATTGTAGTGATTCCACTCCTACACACACGCACACACACACACACACACACACACACACATACATAAAGTGCACCATGGGGCAATGAGTGAAGTCCACTTCTGAGCTATACAGAACCCTCTAAACTCCATCCCCCAGTCCAGGGTTTATGGTGACACAGTGAATCACAGTCACTGTATTTGCGGGGTGGAGTGGGCTCTGCTGTCACTGGTGCCAGTGTAAAAACAAAGGCAGAGTGACCACCCTGTGAGTGTACATGGCAAGCCCACTTGGCTGAGATTCAGAGTGACAGTGGCGTCAGCATAGGGGGTGACTCTTTAATCAGCTTCAATTAGGGCCAAGGAGAGATGAGCAAGTTCAGTGTGGTTGAATCTACTCCATGTCTAAATCCTTCTATTATTCAGTTTGTTTCACTCACAAAAACACTGCTTATTATTCTGTTTTTGTGTCTTGGAATGCACAAAGTTTGGTGGGACCCCTCAGCAGCTTGTGCACTGTGTAAGGATGATTCATGTAGCCAGAAGGAGCACTTTGTGGGTGGGCCATTAGACACAGAGACTATAGTGGAATTCAGCTACTATCTGCTGGAGATCCAATTACATGACCCTGCTGTAAAGGTGCCTAGCCTGGACCCATTATAAATCACCATAAACAAAGCATGTATTGACATTGCAGTGCATAGTGTTACAGCTCCACTCAGACCTGTAGAATCTGAAATTATTATCTTAGTAGTATACACTGATTTCTTTCAAAGACAGTGTTATTTATTAGCCATAAGATGTTTAACTTTTATATTCACTAATACAATGTTAGTATTCCAAAAGAGCTAGAGACAACTTGTGCAACTTACGTTGATAAAGGATAGAGTCAAGACTATAATTTAATTCCTACCAGTATTACAGTAGTATCAACAGTTATTTCCAATATTGCTATCATTTGTGGTATCATCACACACTCACTTTCTCAATGGCCTCTCTCCATGTGACATTATCCCAGAGGGCCTTTCACCACCACAGAACAAATAACTGCAAGTTATATGTCTCTGTTTTGTCCACCTTTTGCGCAGCAGTAAGCCATGTTCTATGAGCTAATATCCTCACAACTGAGATCACAGCCATTGCCCCCGGGGCATGCTACATCCACTCCCAGAGAACAGCAACAGTCAAGACTCCAACCCTTCAAGACTGAATGTGGTCCCAGGGTGTGTGATAACTGAGTATGTGATGGGAATGCAGGGCTATTTGGACCTCCAAAGCCAGGTGTTAGCACTTCAGCTCACTGCCTCATCAATAATTGACAGAGGCAAACCAATCAGAACAATTTGCTCCCCACAGCGAAGTGCTAGAGCCGCCTAACACCGGTGAATCATTAATGAGGCAATTAGCTGAAATGGTTAGACAGTTAGCCCTCACTGGCAGCGCTCCTGTGACGCTACTGCGACGGTTAATCTTATACAGGAGCTGCACTTGATGGAGTGATGTGCTGGCTAACACAGGCTGAGGGAGAGAGAGTGGAATCACACAACAGCGCTTGGAGACAGAGCTGAGGCTCTTTAAGGTTGGAGTGTAACTTGTATCAGTGATGGTAGCTCTCCATCTGTTGACCACGGATCAGAGGGCCAATAATGGGAACAAACCCAATTGGCCATTACCATGGGAGATTGACCTTTATTGGTTGTTGTTACCATTGCGCAGACCAACAGAAGCCGTCTCCCGGGTGATTCAAGTGTGGGAGAGCCTTTATGGACATGGATAAAATCGACCTCAGTGACATCACTCAAACATGGGGGAAGGAACAACAACAATAACAGCAAAGATGGAGTTTGCCTTTGAAGAGCAGAGATCCTGGATTGTTGTTTGAGAGGAAAATCAAAGCCCCAAGAGAGCTGCTCACAAAGCCTCATCGATTGGCCATATTGGAACCATTTCATAGTTTATCGATGCTCCTCTGCCTGCTCTCTCAGCCCTGGGTCCAGTACATGCTCAATTAAACCAGCAACCTTGATGTCAGGAACCAACCATACAAACACTACAAGCTGAATGGATTATTCTCAAACACACACTCCTGAACAATCCTATCTAAAGTAAATATTTCACACACGCCAGATGAGATTAAAATTGTGTTGTTTACTGTACCACATTTACAGCTTTTCCCTGCAAAAAATGCAGTATTTCCTTTTTCATTTTTCAGCTTCCCAATCATCCTAATGCATTCTCAGTTTCAATATATCTTTGTGATGGAAGGATTTGGAATGAGAGTGAAAAAGCTGGAGCAATAGAAAGGGTGGGAGCAAGGCTCAAGGAGAGGAGGGGGAGAAATGCCTACTAAACTCATAGGGTTCATTGCTGGAGTATAACCTTATAGCAGGCAACTGTGTGCAATGACGTTCCAAGTATCTGCAGGTTTTCATTCTAAACAAAGACTAGATTTAGATTCTAACAAAGTATACTGTATATTATGCTTTCACTGATAGTATACAAACATTCACAATACTTAGTTTCAATTTCAATCATGTTTGCTTATTTGTTGTATTTATTCCAAGCTATCATAATGTGAGCATATTAAAGGTGCCCTGCCACACAAAACCGTTTGTACTTGCATTTTTTGAAATATATTAGGTCCATATGTGTTTGTGTTATGTCGTGAATGTGAAAATGAACTGCTACCTCCTTCGTAAGCTCTAGCCACTGAAAAGAAATAAGCGGAGAAATCAGGCCAATTACAAAAGCTGGTCAGTCTGACATCATGTTGCCTGAGCTCATTACTATTCATGAGCTCGCCCAGTTGCGCTGGTGCAGTATGCTGATAGCCAGGCTCTCATTGGCTAGCTGTTAGCCAATCAGAGTCAAGCAGCATAGCTTGTTGAATATTAATGAGAACTGGCACAGATTCAACTGAGTCTTCCTGCTGGCTTCATATACCACGCTAGAATGGCTTAAAACAAGGTAACCAAGGCATTTTTTACTCAAACAATGTTACACAGTCCATGGTAGAACTTCAGACACCACAAATAATGAAATACGTGTGGCAGGGCACCTTTAAACACAGTTTGCATTAGTGTAAATTGAAGTATGCAATTGGGGAAAATGGTGATGTAGACAACTTCAAGCAAAGTGAAGGAAAATAAGTTGTTTCAATCTCCTCATGTAGTCCGCAAAATTTCCGGCCTCCATGATGGCCTGCTATGAAGAGATCACCTTAGTATCTGTTTACATCTGTACAACGGCTCAGGGATACGTCACATGATGTTTTGTTGCTCTGATTGATTGTAGGTCTATCCAATTGCGTCCAGAGGCATTTTGGTCTACGGATGTTGATAATGCTCCTTAAAAATCGGAAATAAACTGAGAGGTTCCAGACTAACTTGCATTTGCGATTTGGTCTGGCCATGTGTGACTAACGTAAATCCCCATGTGTGCTGAACAGAAAAGAAAAAATTCTCTCTCAGACAGTCAAAACAGTCACCTACTGTAGTTAATAACCACATTCAACAGTAAGTCCACGATCCTTCATTAATACACTGCTGTCAAATTACTTACTGTATGATGACATATTTTAATGCCAGTGGGAGATAAAGCAATTTGCAGAAGGAAGAAAATAGCTCCAGTTATCTGCTCCATTATTTGCCCCCATTTTAACAATCTTGGGTTCCCTCTGGTGTATTGGTAAGTTACGCTTCACAAAGCAATCAGTTTGGGAAATAATTAAGTATGGTCATAGCAAGCACTTCACAAGAGCTATAGAACATAGATAATGGTGGTTATCTAAATGTGTTTGATAATCATAAATTTAGATGTCTTTTATCCCAAAACCCATTGTGTCAATTGAGACTCCAATGGCGTTTTTCCATTACATGGTACCTGCTCGACTCGCCTTGACTCTACTTGCCTTTTTTGGTTTTCCATTACGAAAAAAAGTCCCTGGTACTTGCTAACAGGAACATTTTTAGTATCACCTCCATCGAGGTTCCAAGCGAGCTGAGGCAATGCCAAAAGGTGACGTGAAAACCTGCAGACTACTGATTGGTCAGAGAGAATCGTCACTAATCACTGCATCATCATTGCTAGCGACAGACGGTGGTGTCCTGAACAAACAAGCCATTTTTAAATAGTTTAGCCAGCAGTGTTTTTTTTTTTTTTTTTTTTTCTGACTCCAGCTTCTTTTGAAACACAATTTTTCTTGCCGAGAGTAAAAAACAACACACCTACGACGTTCTGTGTGTGTGTGTCACGTTAGGTCACGGCAGTTTCCTGCGGCATCGTTATGACAACCAGCCACGCTCCACTCAGGCATGAGGTGGTACTAAATCTGCAATGGAAAATGGAGAACACCTTATGTGTTCACCTCAACCTGAGATTGCAGTTTATGGAAGGCAGTCCTAACACTTTCACATAACCTGTTGGCCCCAACCGTCTGGAGAACAATTAAGGCTGCATTGAGACTCCAATTCTTAAAGCTCCAGAGTGAAAGAGTTGTAGATTAATAACCACTGTAACAGGTCTTTAGCCTGGTTATCTAACCTGTCAAAAATAACAAAGTATTAAAACACTATTTAAATAAAAACAGACCTGGTAAGTCTGCAGTATATATCAAACATTCTGTCAGGCTTTTCCCATTTAATCTTCTATTTAATAATTATTTGAGTCAAGAGTTGTACTACTAACTGTATAATTGTAGCTCTTTAACTATGTCTCTCTTTTAACCACCATTTTTCTCAAAACAAACTACATTCCTTAGTTTCTAAATGGTTAAATGGATTGGGATAAACCAGTCCATCTGGAAAGTGAAACATTGTGTCAAAACATTTTCAAATTTGATTTAGCTTTTTCAGGCAGTGAAACAGACATAAAGAATGGATGGAATGGATCCCCTTTTTCAATAAAACCTTTTATTGTTGATGCAAATGAAAGATTACAAGTAATTGATTAGTAGCTGGGCTGACCTGTGTTGCTGATATTGACACTTGTGCAGATATTGTAGACAGCTAGTCTCTGTTTAATGATTGCTATTCACTTTTATAGCCCTCTCAGGATGCCATCCTCAATAAATATTTGCAAACAGGAAATTTGCAGTATGACTTGAGAGAGTCATAACCCTGGCACCTATGTGTTTTGAGATTAACGTGTAATTACAATAGTAAATCAATATTTATAAAACAGTAGTGCAAAGCAATTGAGAAATGTAATTACTTCATATAATGAGTCAGTGGATGGGGCAGGGTCCTTTAAAGCAGCATTCTGCAATGCAAGGATATTTACGTACAGGGAACTTAGTATCTACAAAATGATTTAATAAAAATCAATCAGACATACTGTACACACATACAAACATTGTTAACACATATGCACATTCACAAATGCACATACAGAAACCTCACCCGGAGACCCCCTTCCTTTCCAAACCGCACTTTTTAAATGTGGAGTGTAGACTTTTTCACTTACTCACCACAGCTTTCCCACAGTTATCGTTTTAAGACTTTCATGCTTACAGCAGCTACAAGTGCAGAAAGAAAACACCTAGAAGCACCCCCCAAACATTACTGAGCACAAAGAGAGTGAAACTGGCCCCACGCACTGTCCATATTTTCCAGCCTTCTATTGGAGTATAGAAAAGAGATGTTAAAAGCTTAATGGGCCGCTCCTCTTATTGTTTAAAAATTGCTTGACATATAAATGGCTGAAGAAAACATTGGTTGACCTCAATTATGCATTGAAAATAAAGTTATGAGCTAGTGGCTGAATTATTGATGCTGGCACCGGGAACAAGAGCATGTTGGCAATGTGTCACTCCTTTTTTTTTTGCTGATGCTTCATCTTGTATTGATAATATTTTCATCTAAAAAGCCCATGAAGTCTTGATCTGTGAAAGATGGAAAAACATTCCATGAGTATTGGAAATCTAATGCGATATTACTGGAAGAGGAAAATGGATAACATAACATCGAGTAACATAATGGAAAAATAAAAAAATAAATATGTAGCTTTGAGACAGGACTTAGATACCGTCTGTTGTTTGAGCAACATACTGTGACATCCCTAAAACGTTAATATACTCTCCATTTAAAGAATTGAGACCACATTGATACATTTTCTAACCACTATGTTCCATGCCTTATAGAGGCGTTGCATTAATGTCAACATTTCATAACAGCATGTCCGTATCCCGCGTATGTGTATATAAAATAGGGCATAAAAGCATTAAGACTCTTAGTGTTGGGACTGTCCCATGTGGCTGACGCACTTCCTGAGATGCAAATGCTTGTGGTTCATCTGCCGATAGCCTCTCTCCTATTTGTCTTACTGACTCTATCTCAGAGAGTCACTATACTCACACACACACACACACACACACCATACACATGTGTACACAAGCATTGGCATGTGCAGAGCAAGACAGAAATGTTAATGCAAATGCTTGTTGTAATATTAACGATATTTGCGGAGTTGAAGGCATGATTTAGAAATAATTGTTAGTTACTGTGATTCCTATGATTGTTTTATTACAGTATTTTGGGACATTTTTGCATACATAAATTAGACAGCTGACACAGCTGATGAAGTAAAACATAGATAGAAAGCAGAGAAACAAAGTTATATATCAAAAGTAGTGTCTGAACTCTTTCGTTTTTGAACAAAACGCTGGTCTCCAGCAAGGTTAGTTGAGTGGATAATTTGATGTGTGGAAAATTCCAAATTACCTTCCACTGATCTTTTCACTGAATAAAAGACTGTTGAAGTTCAATATCTCATGCCAAATATATGGATCATATTAGTCCACATGGTTGTACGGTTTTCTTTTTCCATTTTTAAATTGCCATTTTTATAAACTTATAGTCTTTTATTGACAAACTAGATTCTTCTTTCTAGATCACCACTATTACTGTAGTTCAGAGTGCACACATATATAGCCATACGTTCACATACTGTTATGCAATTCATGTCCTCGGTGACTAAGAGAGGTGAAAAGTATCCTTATTTAGAGTCACATTGCAAATTGTTTAGTCCGTGGGGTCAGGTGAGACTGTAACACTGCAGGGAGTAGTGTACTGTACTGTAGCTCGCCTGACTGACTCTGTTAGTTATCATTCCTCTTTTCACCTCAATGTGAAGCGCATTGTGGCAGAAACTCAATCACACTCATACTCTATGCACGCATGACGCAAAAATGATCACCAATCAGTAGAGTTAATATTACTTATCATGATGGACTTTAGCGCTGCAGCTATACGACTGCTGTGGAAATTCTCTATTACTATTAGCAGTGAGTCAAGGAGTACTCATCCCTTATCTCTGTGGATGTTTTGAGAATTATTCTGGAAAGCTCTCTCCAGTTCACCGGGGTGCATTTACTGTTGAAGAGACCATAGTGGAGACGCCGATTACCCAATCAGGTCCTGTGTTTATAGACTAAGCCACAATGAGAGCGGCACCGCACTCATTTAGTGTTTCACAATCTGCGGCCGTTTAGCAGTCTCTGCAGAGCCAAACACACTGTGAAGTGAACGTCTTTCAGCAATTGTTGAAGAGCTCAAATGAGAGTTTTTCTCTCTTTGTCCTTTTTTTTTGGTTGTGCTTTATTTTTTTAGTTGAGTGCAAACTGAGCTCCTTTCTCTACTGACATTTGTTATGGAGCACCATAAAAGCGTGTTTAGTTAATTTTCACACATATAAATACTTACCAAGTTATCTCCTTCCTTTAGTTCCTTTAAAGTATTCAGCATGGTTATGGAGATGATTTGCTGTTAAAACATGTACATACAAAAAAAAGTTGAATCTAAAGGACATAGAATTGAATTTCCTTTTAAATTATAGTATGTACATTTTTTAGTTATTATTTATTTCAAAATGGCGATTCATTTTTCATGGTTTCCTAGTTACATTTTCTGAGTTGATGCTTTTTTTATTTAAAAGAAAATTAAATGCTATCTTTTTTATTAAAAATGGAAATAGTTTCTAATTAGTTTGTTCATTGTTTCATATATAATATAAACAATTCTAAATGTAGATGTATTTTCCAAAAACACTTTTCTGAAGATGCATAAATACATATAAATGGTTATCGTGAACAGAAGATTCAAATGTGTTTGTACATTGTAATATAAAGTACTCCAGCTATAAAGGAAAAGAGGCTGCTGTCTGTAGTCTTCGGCTTTTAGCATGCATTAAAAAAGCTCAATGAATCATCCGTCAACTCTTGAACACAGGAGAGGTTGAGAGAGGTTGACAAAGACATGGAGCTCAAGAGAAAAACAGAGAAGTAAAACTGAAGCTGAAAAACGAGTGGCTGTGATATTTCTCACGAAGCAGTATGACTGGCCTCAGCCCACGGCCGAGTTTAGGTCACTCACAATCAAACATCCAGAATACCTCGTTGCATGATTCACTGAGCAGCACTCACGGCTGATGCGTTGCTACAGGGAAGAGGATGTTGTAGTGGTTGTTTGAGTCAAACAGCCACAGGTTACGTCTACACCTCAGTTTTACATGCCCATGCCTCTCCAGCCTACTCATGTGTGCCTTTGGATGTGCAACACAGCCTTAAAAAAACAAAACGGCATGTGGATATATTTTCTGCTCTGTGTCGGTTTCGTGCCGCCCGTGACTCAACACCTGTCATGCTCCGGTCTTTCATCTCCGTGACGGTGACTGCTGAGATGCTCTTACTTTTATTTCCGATAAATGACTGATTTTATGTTCAACTGGCAGTCAGACACCACTGTTAACCTTTCCACACCTCCACAGCAGTGTGTTTTTCACCTCATTTGTGAGGTGTGAGATGTGTGCTATTAGAAAGCCGCCCACTCTCTTCCCTTCCAGGGTCCCATAAGTTAGCCTGTGGAGGAGCCGCTGAGGAGATCAATATCCATCAGACTGCTAAAATAAATACATTTATCACACCCTGATACTTGCTACACCACACCACTACAGCATGTTACATCTGATTGGAGGCTGAGATACTCAGGCTCACCCACCAGCTAAAGAAGCTGCTGCCAAACTCTCCTCTACCGTTTCTGTAAAAAAATAAAAATAAAGGTCGCATAATACAAGGATTGTCATTTTCAATGGTGTTGAGAAGGAAGATGACAAACCTATGGCTCTCTCCGGCTAAAAAAGAACAATACTTTTGACTGCGTGCTTCATCGTTTGCAAGCTCTCTGTGTTTTAAAATCTCATCTGAGGAAAATGTTCCGTCTGTCCTCCCTCTGCTGCAGATAAAGAACAGGCGTTTGAGTAATTATGGTGCATTATCGGCAAGGAACGTTTCATTGCTACATTTTAAGCTGTGTAGTGAGCGGTGACAAACGAACGACCATTTTAATTTCTGTCAGGAGGAAAAACACATGGCTGGAGCCAATGAAGTCAGCTCTCTCATTCTGCCACTGACTGAGACCATCTGGACCAAATAAAGTTTTTCCCTTTGAATCAACAGCTGTTGGAAATTACACGGGAACACTCCTTCTCTATATAGCAATCTTTTTTCTTTTTTTTTTCTTTTGCACTCCTTTCAAATCAACCATGTTTGTTTTATGGTTTTAGTTTAGTGCCAGATTTGATCAGTGCTCAAAGAACAAAAACAAAATAAAACATGACTTTCTAAATGCACCTGTTTTCCCTCATGTCTTTCACTCTGTATCGTTCTCCCTCTAACCCTCCCCTCGCTGTGGTGGTGATCGAAGGGTTGACCATGTCAGTCAATCTGTCAGCGGCTGACAGTTTTACAACACATGCACTACACTGATGGGTGCCATCGCTCATGTAACGATTTCCCTCCACACTGAAATCTAAAGACAAGACGGAGTGAGAGGATTGAAGAAACGGAAGTAAAGGCAGTTGAGTAAAAATAACGGTTGTGTGTCTAACAGCGACTTACAGTGAGAGGAAAAAAACCAATTTGAGCTTAGTTTCATCTATGAAACTGCAGTCTTTTTTTTTGTAAGATTTTCACAAGGTTTTGAACTTAGAGGTAGGTTTTCCTCTCTGTGCTTCAGAGATGGAATCACAGTGGTTTTCATTTTCCACTGGCCAGAGAAGAACTTGTTCCACTCTGCTGGCAGATAGGATTGTTAACACTTCATTTTGTCCTGAATTATTATTATAAGACATTTAAACACTTTTGACAATGATTATTTATTTTTTTTAAACCCTAAATGATGATGATGTGTTTAAAGTAGTATTATCTATGTTAAAAAACACAGAAATGAAGAAAAGGAAATGTAATGGACAATGAGCATGCAAACATGAACTGAGAAGCTTGACACTTCCTACGTGCAGCTCTTTTAGTTGTATGTGCCACTAAAATTGCACCTACTACTGAATTTCATTTCCATGGAATTTTTTTCCAGCTGCTAGTTGACAGCAGACACAGACAGTGACAGGAAACTGTCGGACCTGACGGCACATGTCCTAGACGGCTGGGTCAGCAGGAAGCCACAAGTATGCACATTTGACCCTGGAGTTTTACTTTATATTTTAGCCAGTTTGAGGATATAAATGACTTGATGGTTTTTGGAAAATGTAGTTTGAATTGCCAAAACCTTTTTTTTTTTCTTCTTAATTAATTTTATTATTTTTTTTTTTAATCAACATTTAGTGTATGCTCCACGGAGAGATAGACCAACGTTTTTCCCTTGCAAAACAGGAAAATGTCTAATATGTAGTTCATGCTCACTTAATGACATTTAAGAAACAGTTTGGCAGTTGACTCAACTGTTAAATGTTTTTTGCACACGGACACTGACTTATCTATCTCACAGGCTACACAAAGTGCTGCATAGCTTGCTCCTTTGAGGGAAGTGAGGGAAAGGAGAGCAGACTGTTTAGGAAGCAATCCGGTTCGTTGACTAAAACATCTTTTAATTATTTAGAACATTTTGATCTGTGAATGTTTTAATTAAACCAGTAACATTTTGAATCACAGCTACTTATAGACTAAATGGGTTGAGATCTGCTTTCAAAATTAGTTTGACACTTGACAGTGCTCTAGATTAATTAAAAGGAGCCATGCTACAAATTGAAATTACAGCACAAGCAGTAGTCTCTTCGGAGACCCACGGGGGGAAAGTCCTAAGTGTTCCTCAGAAAGCTGCCCAGAGGAGAGAGGCAAACGAGCCAATCTGTTTGTCTGTTTACGGGGAAACGGCAGCAGAAGCATCCTGCCACCCCGCACCGTCATATGGGAGCCAGGCTCCCACAAACGCATGCTTAATGACTCGATTTATTCACCCCGTCACTATAACTTCATCTTTGCCTCTCTGTTTTCTCTAATGGTTTTGCCCATATGCACTTCCAGTTTTCCATCCCCATTGGTATGTTCAAGTTATGGGCACAATGTTTAATAGCTTACCTACTCTAGCTTCTGTGAAGTGCGGAGGAGCATGCATGTGGATGGCGATATATAAGATGGAACTGTGTCCTTTGAAAATTGTTGCGTGTCCCATTACAAACTCAGGGCAGGGGTCGCTGGTAGTTCCCAGTCATGCGGTCATGGTGGGGTTTTGTTTTCAGTAGCCGTGTGATGCACGTCAGTGACATCTGGGCCAACGTTGCCAGAGCATCGATCAGAATGTAGCTCTGGAAGGTCTCTCAGAGGCTTTATTCTTAAATCTATGCTGACAGGTGATGACATGATGGAGACGGGCCTGCCGAATTGATTGTGTCCTCTCTCTCCTTTCACTTTCCTACTCACACTCCCACTTCCCTCGCCCTCTCTCTTCTCCTTCGCTTCTTTGTCCCATCACTCTCTTCCTTTCTACCCCCATCCCGCCTCCTTCTCTACTCATCGTCTGGATGTGTCGAGCACAAGATGTCAGATTATTTCCCAGCAGACACTGCGCTGTGTGACAGAGGACTGGAGCTGTATATCACTGGATGACACTTCCTCTGCCTCCCCCCATCTCTCCTCAGACAACATCAAATATCGCCAGGCCTTTTTGATCACTTAAAAGGCTTGTATTAGGAGAAGAGCCGGTGCTTAAACAAAAGCAAACAAAGTGTTTCATCTGTCATGTTTGTCAGTGGGCCATATGTGCGGCGTAACAGCTTTTCTATCGGAGAGGTGGTAGACCACACAATATCACACGTTATGGGACTCCAAAAACAACTCAGACTCTGTGAGAGTCGAAAGAGGCAACATGACCATTCTTAACTTATATTTTTATGTGTTAATCTCTATGTTTTTTTTTTTTTTTTTAAACATATACATGTTATATAAAAAACTAAATTAAAACTTCACTCGTAATGATGAAACATAAAATCCCTTCAGCTTTCAGAATTTTTATGTTCTCTAATACTGGGCTTCAGTCCATTCCGTCTAATTGTAATTGAATGCACTAAGGGGTTTGGCACGGGTGGGGTCGGCCCAGTATCCAGGCCGACCGCTCAGCATATTGTTTCTATGGCACCTGTCCCCCCCCAGATTAATAACTCTGTAGTCTGCGCTGGCAAAGCATGCATGGATACCAGAAATTACAATACTAATTGGTATAACAGGACTAGGGATTTATACACAGCCTCTCCCAGGATTTATGACGAAGTGAGCAAGGGAGCAAGAAAAGAGAGAGAGAGAGAGAGAGAGAGGAAGAGAGACTAATAATACTAGCAAAAGTGATTAGCTCAATGGGAGAAATTGTGCGTTTGTAGTCCTGCGATTATTATTGTGTTTCTCATCACATAATGAGTTTGAACAATGCAGTTAATGGTATTATTGGCGGGCCACCAGAAACGGGGTGTATATAAGCTTGATAGCACTTTTTCATCAATAAATCACTCCAGTGCACATGGCAATATTTAAATCTATGTTATTAAAATTGTTGGAACAACACTATCAGATTTATGTTGTGTTATTTTATTATGGATTGATTATCATCATCACAGGCATATCTGATTTGCGTGGAGGCAGCTGGAGCGTGATTGGTTTAATCCATTTTGATTGCTCTGCAGAGGAATGCCACTGCTCTGGTTGAATGGACAGCCGTGTACCTCTGATGATTGGCTTAGAGAGAAAATAAACCAGTGTTTTTCTTTTGTTCCCCCGTATTTGTTAGTATTTGTTTCTACCAGTATTTGTATCTTTTAATTATCGATGTCCTCCTTCCTTGTCTCAAAAGAAAATGCATTACAATAAAAAAATCACGAAAAACAAAATTCTATCATTACTTCTTTTACTATACTGTAGGTAATTTATCTTGGTAAGAGATAAGGCATGATTAACATTATCAGTTTGATGAAAGCATTATGAAAGAAAGAAGAAGAAGAAGACAATGAAAAGAGTTCCATAACAGGCATACTGGATTATCTAAGTAATTTCAGTTGCATTAAAACAGTGGGAAGAAAATGTGTTAAACCAGAGAAACACAACAATGAAATAGGAGCAGGAGTGGGACCACCATGTCGACACATAGTCGGCTCTCTGTTTACAAAGTAGTCTGATGTGAATCTAATTATAATCAGTTTGTTTATTCTGTTTTGTGATGAATGTATACATTTTATCTAGTCTGGACAATGAGGGAAGAGATCAGTCTCGGCACGGAGAGGCATCCAAGTACGTCCGTTCACCGATACGGCAGCAGAATTACCGGCTCTCAGAACTGTGACAGCCCTGAAATTACAATTGAGTTTCACTCTTTCCCTCTTTCAACCCTAACTCCTTCTCCCTTCCGTGTTCTCCCTCCCTCTCCAGCACTCTCTTTCTTATTTTCTCTCTCTGTCTCTCTCTCTCTCTCTCGGTCTCTCTCTCTTTCTTTCTCTCTCTCTCTCTCTCTCTCTCTCTGTCTCTGTCTCTCTCTCTGATGGCTCAATAACAGGTGCCATGCTAAGAGAGCTGTTACAGCCGTCCCTGAGTGGTTGTGTCAGCAGCAATGTTAGGGTTGAGCTTTCCAACCTGCTCACCATGCAGGAAAAAGGAAAGAGAGAAGTAAGAAAAAAATCACTCTGGTCCCCAAATGATGCCCGCTGGGAGCCATCGTGCGCTAAATTTCGGGTTGGTTCTCCCCTGTTTTCTGTCTTGTGGCCCCTGGACTCCGATTTACAGACAGAGCCATATTGGGCCTTTCTGCATGGTGGGGCCTAAGCAGCTGTGTTCAGCAGAAAAAAAATGACAACAACAAAATAAATAAACAAATCAACAAACACATAAGAAAGGCTTATTTATTTGCAAATGCTTGAATAAGGACTTTTTGTGTGCCATCTGCAGAAAATGAACCGTGTAGTCGGACCTTGATTGCAGTTACACAGGTTTGGCCTGACTATTCAAAAAAGCCCTAACTCAAAAAACCACTCAAGGGTTAGAAATCCTCCCATCTGCATCAAAACAAATTGATAAAAGTTTTTGTGTGCCGTCGTTGACTTGAAGAGCCAATTTACTGCTGATACTGATATTGCCCGCCTTTAACACAAACGAGGCGATCTGTTGTCATGATTGCTCATCTTTATCTCGTCTTTAAGCACACTCCTTAAGATTTGAGAGGTTCTTGGCAAAATCTATGCAAATGAAGCTGCTTTGTGAAAAGACGCATCACTGTGCATGAAGCCTGGAGCGGGCAATAATCACAGACGGATTGTGTGCAAACAAGAGATGCTAAGCACCTCAAACCTCTGCAAGCGACAGAAACACACAGAGAGAA
This sequence comes from Perca fluviatilis, assembly GCF_010015445.1. Classification (NCBI taxonomy): domain Eukaryota; kingdom Metazoa; phylum Chordata; class Actinopteri; order Perciformes; family Percidae; genus Perca; species Perca fluviatilis. The sequence continues at coordinate 28,785,658 of NC_053114.1, forward strand.
ACACACCACATGGTGAAGGAGATAAGTCAAACAGTCAGGTGATTGCTACATTTTTTTGTTTGCTGATCAGCAACAAAACAACATTATGTTTACCTTTTAAAACTTTCTGCTTCTGTGTGCTGACTCTTGTAGAAATGTGCATACATTTAAAGGACAAAATTTACACTGCTACAAACACCATGACTGGGGACAAATAAAGAAGACAAAGTCAAATGACCAAGATCAGGCTTTTGATTTTACATGTCACAAGCACCCTAGCATATGGACTCGGCGTCTCAGCATAATTCATAAACCTTTTTTTTTTCCTTGTCTTTTGAGGGGAGGAGGGGTAGAGATATGTTAGCATATAGGTAATCTAAATTTAGCCTCCATACCATCATGGGGCGTTTCATTTTACGCGCACAAAAAAAATGATAAATTTCAAAGGTGACCTGATGGGTTTCATTACAGCTGATTGATCGGCTTATATGAGGGTGTCACGAAATGGACACAGCAGACATAGTACACCTTCAGGATCCAACATAGGACATATAGGCCATCTAACCACGGCGCCTGTATACAGTAGGTCAGTGACGTATATCTGAATATGTCTGCAGGTTTCTGAAATATTTAATATTGAAGAGTTAGAATTCATTAAAATGCTTGTGCTTTGCTGCCTACAAAATCTGAATGATAGTTCAGTCAGAATTAGAAAAACTTAATTGCTAATCACAAGGCAATGGTGGTTTGTCATTAAGATGGCCCACAAGTAAAAACACACAGTACACACAGAGTAAAAACATTCATACAACTATTAAAAAAACATGACTCAATTGCTAGTATGCTTTACTTTCATGCTCACAATTATTATTCTTTCAGTCTTTAAAAAAACAGACAACTCGCCAAACTATTTTAACAAAACCATGATGTACCAGCTTTAGACATCATTATTTCCAAATGTTATATACAGTGTATAATTTAGAAAAGTGGGATACACTTATGAATTCCAAAAATTATAAAACAAATTATTTATACTGTAATGTATTGGGTAGTTAAACAATCTGAGGTTATTTAGAGTAGATGTAGCATTTGGGACTATCCCAGTTGATGGAATAAATTAACAAAAAGAAAATCCTACTTTTACAATTAGGAATGATGGTAAAAGTTCTAGAGCAGTTATTTTTTTTACTATGAATGTATTCTGCATTATTTGCGAGTGTTTGGGAACAAAATAGGGATCTGTGAATCCCTCTATGAACTAGTAAATAACCCCTGCAATTCATCATAAAAACAAGAAGGAAATGTCAAGGGCACAGGAGTCCCTTTTTTGTCGAGGTCACACACAATACATAAACAGTAACACACATGCAAAAACACACACACACACACACACACACACATACACATTTACATGCTGCATTGTGACCACACTGCGCTACATAGAAGTTGAGGCATTGACAAATCACTGAGACCTGAAAGTGGGGCTGAGGTGGGACTAATTGAAATGAACTTTAGAAAAGGGGGGACACCTAATTAAACATGAACTTTCTATCCTGTTTGTGTTGACATCATGGGGCCTAAATTTAAGCTCATCTTTGTTTGGCCAAACCTGGCGATGCAGCTAAAAGAATACTATGTATGAACACGGAGAAGGAATAAGGTCATTGCTTTTCCTCAGTGAAAACATATTTTTCCTTGTCTCAAGTCACTCGCGACACTTTTCTGGAGTGTGTGAGGGGCCCATTCATTATCTACCACTTTCCCTTAGAGAGACCGTAGCGCATATGGTTTCTTGTGTTGTGTGTGTTTCCGTGTTTATCTGTTCTGGTTTGAGACCGCTATCATGAGCGGTGCGCTTATTGGCATACGTACAGCATGTCCTTATGCACCCGTGTACGTGTGACTGAGTGTGGGTGGAGGATACATGGGTGTGCACATACGTGCATTTGTTTGTTGCTGTTTATTGCCTGTTCTATTTTCTGTATTACTTAGTCGGGGACACAGCCCTGTGCAGGAGCTGTGAAGTTTCCCAGTAACAGGCTAATTCCTCAGTGGCTTTTTAGAGTGTCTCCAGCAGTGCTAAGTGTTCTCCTCCCTGTGCCTGATCAGAAAACAGGACCACTTTAGTCAGTTTGTTTAAGGTCCCCCGAGAAGGCTCTCATATCCTCCCTCTACTCACCCATTCCTTTTCTCTACTCTGTCTCTCTCTCACACTCTCACACACACTCACAGTGCCACCTTCACACTGCATATCCTACATGGCATTTTAAATAGATGAACTTGACGTGTGGATGACTCAATTTCATTCTTAGATCATTTTCTAAAGTTTGTGCATATTTTATCATCGTTATTTGTTTTAATTATTTTTATATTGTGTTAAGCTTTTATTTTAAATAGATAGGGTAGTGATGAAGATGAGTCCATGATTTTTCTATTTGGAATTAATGGTTCAATGACTAAAGCTTGCTTTCCTTCAATAGGAAGCATACAGTACAGTGTATATAAGGAGCTTTACAGATTGTGCTGCACCAACAGAGGAAGATTCAGATGTGTAATGTGCCTCCTCAAAAACGACTCTTTGACACTTCATTCGATGCAAAGCTTTGAGTAAGCACTATGCGTTGGTGAATATAAGACATGTAAGGCTGAGGTTAGCTTTTGAACAGACTGCAGCTAAATATTTATGCTGTGGATAAATGTTTATGTGGGGTATATTAAACAATACAACAATACATAAAATGATGCATACACTATTTTTAATCACTGCATCATACTCCACAGGTGTTCTTTTCCATAAATGCACAATTAATTGTCTTTTTTCCTGCATTTGCTACAAATTGTAGCTGCAAAACTTCATAAAGAAACCGTGACATTTAGCTGGAGGAAACCAGATGTATTCTCCTGGCAGCTGTAGTATCATTCATTTATGACACTTTTAATGCATACTGTATATGAATCAAAGTATCTTTAAGGATTGGCAACTAAAACTGCACTCAATTTCACACTCTTTTAGTAGAATAGAGAATAGGATATATTTGCAAGGGAAATTCTTTGCATAGAGAATTTATCCCACAACATCAAGACATATTCACTCTGTTTTCTATAGCCTGTTCTGCTATCCTTGTGTAAAGGTGAAGTTTCCTCACAAGAGCTGACAAGTGTGAAATTACGATAGGAAGTGCTTCATACCCTGCCATTTACCTTCATTCATTACCAAGCCCTACACACACACACACACACACACACACACACTCTCTCTCTCTCTCTCTCTCTCTCTCTCTCTCTCTCTCTCTCTCTCTCTCTCTCTCTCTCTCTCTCTCTCTCTCTACAGGCTAAAGATATGGCACTCATTTCTTTAACCAGGAGTCTAGGGAAATATTACACATAATATGCATGACAGTTTTGCCTTCCGAATCTCTCAGACTTCTCTCTCAAAGGCATCAGCTTGCCTTTGGAATGGTATTGAATATAGAGGTACAAAGGTATTAGAAAAGTAGAGATAGACCTACATGGATTATAGCTCATCTATACCACTAGTCTCCAGCACAGGAACTAGATCCATATGATGTTCAAAGGAGCGCTGGACCACAGAGATTTTCTAGCAAGAGGTGAGGCAGGTCACAGGACACCGAGGGAACTCTCTCTCTGTTGTTCTCTCTCTTTCAATTCAAATTATTTCTATTGCGAAAGAAAGAAAATGAGGTACACAAAGCATTACTACGGAGTATAATATGAAACTGAATCAAAAAATAAATCACACATTGCATACGGTATAATTAGTGCTCACAAGTCTTGAATTGTGATATATCTAGACAGAGAGTACAGAGGAAAAAATACAAAATTGTCATTCTGTGTCTTCCTCCTCTCTAGTTAGTGTGTGTTGTCTGAAGGTTATCCAGCTGACTCTGTGGCCAAAGGAACTGAGGAGACGCTGGGCGGTCATAAGTCTTTGTCTTTGAAGACTGCACGCTGTGTTCGTATCGCTGTTGCAGCGTAATTGATACAGGCTCACGCTGTTGAGCTTAACGGAGCCCCATCATGGCCTTACACTCAGATCTCTCACAGCTGTAGGGCTCAGAGCACTGAGCTCTCACAAAATCACACAAACATGTGCAGGCATATATATACACACACACACACACACACACACACACACACACACACACACACACACACACACACACAACACCCAGCTGGCTTCTGGCGAGATCACAGCTAAAGAGATCCAGAGCGGAGCTGGTTAGACTAACACTAATGGAGATGAGCTGCCTGGTTAGCTCAATGGAAAATTGAGCAGAGTTGATGCTTATTTCATCACAGCAGTAGTCCTTACCTTCGGAAATAAAGAGTCAACTTACACTGATTTTAAATCTTTCTGAAACGAAGAAATAAGTATATTGTGGCATTTTGTGAAGGAGCTTGTTGACTCACTACAGAGAATGCTTTATAATCTGAAGTGTTATAGTGTATGAAACCGAATGTGATGGATGATTTTTCTTTAAGTAGCATGCAGAAAGGATACATTTGTAAGGGCATGCTGTGCTCAATCTGAGCTCTTTCACTGACAACAAGCTCTTCTCACTTGGCTCCTTAGAGGCAAGTGCATTAAATCATGTCACCACTCGGTCCGGTGAAATCTGGGCCACACCTGAGTGCATATGTCCTGCCCGGCAGCACTGTAGCGTAGTAAAAACTACAGAGGATCACTGGCAAGCAGGAGGAGGTCCTATGCTTTTATTCCTGCGCCTGACATTCTGTGACATTTAAGAAGTCGTTAAAGGTGTGAGCATGTGAAGTGGGAGAGCGTAGCTCCTCAGGCAGAGAAAGACCCTCAGCGCTGTCACAAAATAAAACCTTGTTGGATGAACTGATTATGTTGTCAGAAAAACCATAGCATTACATTACACTTTCCTGGAAAGATGTATTTACTGTGTTTACAAATCATGTACGGTGGTGTGCGCTATAAAGACGCCTGTGGCATTGTAGTATTATAATTCATCCTTGTGGCCCATGTAGATGGGAGAATGCACTGCAACTGGAGTGCAGTCCATGTCTGGCCTGGACTGGTCATGTTTCCTTGTGGTCAGTGTTGGCTGTGACACAAACACACAGGGTCCACAGAAGATAAGAGACTCCTCTTTTATGAGCCTCTTCCTCTCCACCAACAAACTATTAAGTGTGGCCAGATCTGGCTCCTGATGGTGCTGCTGACAGTTAATGTCCTGCTATTTGTCCATCTCTGGCATCCGTCTCCATAAAGGCCTTGCTGTGAAATACCCCGCTGACCTACATCGTTAGGGGCCGACCCTGTCTTTAAAGCTGTAAATGTTTGTTTAGGGGCAGTCCCCTGTTCTGAAGTAGCTATTAGCCTTTGGTACAGAGAGAGGAGCCCTCAGGTTCAAAGCCCTTCCTCCACTGACAGGATGTCAGCTCTAATACTAACAGAAAACACAGACTGAGAAATGCAGAGGCAGGACAGTGATTACAAAGCCTCTCTGCTCTGGGCCCTGTACTGCTTCTCTGGAAGGGGGAAAAAAAAACACTATACCCTTCTCAACCCAATGACTTGACGACTAGATGTGTACCTGTAGTGGGGAAGTGGAAAGTATTCCTACACTAGTAAATGTAGGTTTACATAGTTTACCCAGGCAGTACACCAGAAGACACAAACCCTTAGCAGGTCTTGTGTGTGTGATGGGTGAGCTGTTACATATTTATAATAATCTCTACAGTCCACACATGTGACATGTGTTCTCCCAACAATACCACAATTGTTGTGTCCCTGTGTGAATCCATGGCCAACTCTTAACATTGTGTTAAATAAAAGCAAACTATAATGCTGATAAATTGTTGTGGATGTCAATTATGTGAGCATGCCATCAAACAAGGTTTACTTTTTGTCGTTAGTTATAAAAGGTTAACTACTACCAATTTAAGGGTAATTAGTTGAGTAGTAGGCAACTAAAAGCTGGGGGAATTTGGACAATGTAGAATCAACCACAATAAAACCATGTTGAATATATTGTTTATATTGATCTAGTGGTGTTTTTGCACTTACTGCACGCTGTAACCACATTTCAAAAGTGGATACTGAGTTGAAACTTTAGATTAGAAGTCATCAGTGCAACAATGCAGTTCTGCCGTAAAAGATTGAGGCTCAATCATGTTGAGGCATGTGTATACAATCACCTACAACCCTTTAACTTTCCATCGCACTATTTTATGTCAAAATACACAGTTTTGCATCTTTTGTTCTTTACGTATCACAAGTATCTAATGGTGAGACATTTCCTTTTTTTCTCATCTTTTGAGCGCCGATGTGAGTTTTAAGACATGACATTTTTGGTGCCCAGGCTCGTAAATCAGTCATCTAAGCCTTCCCCTTTTTACAACTTGTATCCAGGGACATCACAATCCTCTCCCATGATGCACAAAAGCCTAATGCCTGTACAATGTAAATCTGTCTGTAAGAGTAAGAGTGGAAGTCAGCCAGGTCACAGTTAGACCTCTGCCCATCAATCTGAGGCACACGCGCTCCACACATGGAGGTCCTGACATTCCCACAATACACGCAGGTGTAATGGAGTCCCAAGGATGCCTGAGGGGACATGAGTCACAGAGAAAAGAGATGGTGACAGGGTGACACAAGTTTGCCACAGTTGGGTGCCTCCAGCCTCAGGTACAGGCCTCGAAGAAGTAGTTCCAGTCCCCAATCCTTTGTGGTAACCAGCTCAGGTCTGTCCTCAGCCACATCCTTCATCACATGGAGAGGACAGGAGGGCTTTATGATGGATGTTACAAAGTTGACGACTGGGGGTTTGGGGGTTTAAATAGCAAGCACATCTGTAATATCCTGTGTGACCTCTCATCTGCTACAGTCTACATTTAAAATTTCTCTCTCTGTCTCCCCCGAGTATGACAGCCACAGGCCTACATGCTGATCTGTGAGCAGGTACAGATCAATCTTAGCTGCTCCTCCCCACAAGACACATGCGTAAGAGGAAACCCGAGGAGGTTCTTCATCTGCACACAAACATCCTCCACCAGCCGTACCCATAACTGATCACGTACAGATTCTACATAATAGCATTTTTCTACATCATGGGCAGCTTTACACTACTGTACACTATGCAGTCACAGCATGTAGACACAGTGGCAACACTATGAGCCCTTATTATACATTCACATTATGTATTTAGGCAGGCATCAACAAACCAAAGCAGTGATGTCTTTTACAATAAATACATTTAGTCACTACAATAAAGAACATCAAAAGATGGAATATGGCCATATTGAGAGCTCCCTTGGCTTTATAGCCACTTTTGATGAATAATTCAAGTAGCACTTTAAATTATTTACATAAAGGTTATGGTGTAATGTTATGCAAAAAAAAGAAAACTAGCTTTCCTGTTAGTGTAGCACTCTCTTAAAGTTATGGGGTGATTTTTCTAACCCTGTTGTTATGATATAGTTTTCATTATTGGAACTATCAGCACCTGGGAACACTGCAGCTTCTAATAGAACGGATGGAACATTTACAGGAACATAAATGCTGTTTGTGTTGTTTTATCTAACTCGTCCCGGCCGGTCTGACCTGAACCTGTCTGGGCTAAAGCCAAAACTAAACACACAGACATCTGGTCCCTGTAATCCTTTTACAACACCCTGTGGTATCTGTGACATTGTGACATGGCAATTAACTTTAACTTACGTCCATTGATTATCCAAAAGCAGCTTAGCCTAGCAAGGGTCAAGGAACAGACTTAAACTCTAAGCATTGAACAAGACAAGCGAAGACAGGTCAAGGGGCCGTCAAACCCATTTGACAATGAGTGTGTGAGTCTGTGTTGTGTTTACAGTAGATACATGACTCCACACATGCACTGACAGAATGTGTGTGTTTTCCACTCAAATGACTGTCCTAAAATAATGTTCCAGGGTGAAGAGCATGAGTGTGTCAGAGTGACATGATAGAATATATACGGTATGAATATAATATTTTCATATTTGTATGAATTCTAAACAAAGAAATAAGCTTTACATGTGTAACTCCCAGTGATGAAAAAACATAAGCATTTAATCTATGTTTGGTCTGATGGACAAAAAGTTAAAGGTCTTGGCTAATCATCCAATCTTATTGATCTAAATCTAATCTGTTGATATAATTGATTTAATGGAACATTTTATGGGTATTTGGGAGCTTCTCTGTAATAGTTATTATACTGATTTGTTGGTTTACACTTTTTTAAAGGTTTATCTTTTTTGATAAAAATCTCGATTGGACTTAATGGCCCAATTTTAAAGAATATATTTGTTTAAATGTGTTTGATGATCATGTACATTTTCTTCATTGTTTTATAGCAGGCTCTTTTTATAGTAGTAGTGTATGGCAAATAGTCTTACTGGGCTGTGGGACACTATGCCAAATAATTTCTGGGGTTTTGGCAAGTTATTTGTAGCACTAAGTCAAGTCAATGAATTTATTTAATATTTTGTTCAGAGATGATGTTACTGGGAGATAATGTTCAGAGATGAACACCCCCCTGTATCTATAAAGTAAAAGCACAGATGTTTCCAAGAGAAGAAAAGAGAAGGGAGAAGTTTGAGAGCAACAGGAAAGCCCGAGTGAGGGCCCTGAGATAACAAAGAGGAAACTGCAGTGTCCCTGCTACGGTACACGACCCTGCTGTCATCACTCACAGGAACATCCTTCATCATCCAAGTTTGCATCTTGTTGTTCTTAATTTATTACATGTTCCACATGTTAAGTGTGCGAACCTCCAGGGTGCAATTTTAGCAGCGCAAACTATCAACAAATCTTTGCTTCTCCCCTGGCAGAGCGCTTAGTAGAAGCGATAAAAGCATTTTGAGAGAAACAGACTGGAACAATGGTGGGGACTATACTCTAAACGGCTTCCTGTTGCGCTGCAGCGCAAGATTGAGCACTGCTTCAGAAGAGCAGAGAGAGAGAGAGAAAGGCGTTTCATATCATGGGTACAGAGAGCTAAGCAAGGGATACACAGTGAATGAAAGTGAGAGAGACACTTAAAAGAAACAGTTTATTGACTCTGCCGGGGTAGAGCTTGTGTGTGAAGTAAGAGCAGTGCAAAGATGCATGCGTGTTTACAGAGGCATGTCTTTAGTCTTCTACACGAGTCTCTCCCAGTCCTTTCAGCCACTTAGCACTCTGCTCGAGGGAGCTCAAATGGCTGTTGTGGCAACGTCTCAGGGGTTAAAATACTAAAGAGCCAGACACTTTAAAAAAATAAAGAACAGAACTGTGTTTTAGATGTATCTGTATCCTTAAATTGTAAAGGACAATAGATATGTTTTTGCAATAGTTCTTCATCTATGAAACACTAATCAGTGCAGAGTCATTTTACATATTCATAGAGGCTAACACTTGCTGAGACCCTGTTCTAAGATGAAAAGAAGAGAGGCAGAATCAGCTGTAAAGAATGACTTTGAAGATTTGCAAACACTGCTTAACACTGTTAAGACCAAGCAACTTTCTGCTCTTTGCATCTTTTTCAGTCAGGCTTTAGAGTTTTGAAATCATAAAAGTAACTTAGGATTCACATTAGACCACAGAGATTACACATCCATGCGCTTTATATGCAGATTCAACACATTTTCACTCCCATTGCGTAAAATACGGACGCTTGGCTATGTGCCTTTGTCTCCTTTAGCTTCATATCTAAACACACTTTATCTAAACACGCTTGGTCGGGACTATTCGCATCACTTTCGATGCTCTGGGTCAGGACGTTTAACTGACACGCGGGACAAGAACGGGACAGTTGGGTTTAGGAAAAGAAGACAACCATACTGTACAGTTACAATCCTTTGTAATAACTCCCACGCCAAGAATAAGGTTACTTACAAGGTCATCTCGATGGTCTCACATCACCCCTGTACTCAAGTCACTGCACTGGCTACCAGTCAAATATAGGATTCAGTTTAAAATTCTCACGTTAATATACAGATCATTGCACGGTCAGTTACCTGCGAGTCTATATCCACAATGTTCCACTTCCAGGATTGGTCCGATGCCGCCGAAAATTCCGCCGGATGTCACTCTATTCGCCCGGATGTCCGTTACCTTCTGTACCTTCCAGACAGCTAGCTAGACGATCTGTCCATTACTTTATGATTTTAAATTGTGCACTTTGTTTTAATATATATCATATTGTATGTTTATGTTAAGAACTTTGTGATTTTTATCTTTATAAAGCGCTAAAAAAATACATTTTACTTACTTACTTTTATTCCAATAAGTTAATATACAGCTTATTATGATATAAATAACAACAATATCAACACATAATGCTGTAAATAAAAATGTGAAAAGAAAGAAGCTTTTAATACATCTTTTTAAAGCTGGAGTGCATAACTTTTTGATATTAACAAACGTCCGTTACATTCAAGCCATTGCCAAGTGAGTTGATACAAAGCTAATTAAGACTATCGCCTCCACAAAACTCTCTCTGTATTTGTCGGTATGTTCAGAAACTATTGTCGTCCGGCGACTTTCTCGCGAAGAAAATTGTGCTAAAATAATTACCTCTTCTGAAGAGTCCATCATGTTTTTTTAATCTACCGTGTCCTCCTTGGTTACTAGCAACTGTGTGGAGGAGGGGTGGGGGTGTGTGCGATCACGGAAGGCTTGTATCGTGTGGATACTTAGAATTCCTCGTGGGGGAGACAGAAACCACACACTATAGCTTTACAGTGCGCAAATAGATCCAATTGCCCCATGCCAGATTTAAGTTTCACTTTCCATGATCAGTGAACGAGCGGCAGGGATTTCAATCTTTAACCAGTGCTGGAACTCACCGGTACTGATTATCGGCACTTCTGATTTTTGTCCACATGAGTACCCTCACTTTTTACTGCGTGCCGCCACCTCCTACGGTGAGTAGGTACGCACCGTTGAACACCTGTGTAACTGTGTCTCTCACATAGCAGCTTAATGCTGAGAAAACAGAGCTGAAAATGTGCTTGTTAAAGGAACACACCACTGTTTTTTGAAATAGGGTTATCACTGTCTCCCCTAGATTTAGATAGGTGGGCAAACGCATTTTTGCGCCCAAGTAGCAGTGCTTCGCCTTTGCTTTGCCCCAGTATAGTCCCAAGTCAATATCTGCCTAGGAAATTGCCTAGTCTTAATCTGCATTGCTATTTGTACTCGTTGTAAATATGCAGGCCACAAGAAGTAATTTGTTTTTGTTTTTTGTTTTTTTTGGCTCACTTTTACTCACAACGTGCTATCCGGCAACAAAGGATTCCATTCACTACGCTAAGCTAAACTAGTGCAGGCGCTGCCAGACTAAGACAATGCATGCACTGAGACAAAAATGAGTTTGCCCACCTATCTAAATCTAGGGGAGACGGTGAATAACCCCTATTTAAAAAAACGGTGGCGTGTTCCTTTAACATGGATAATTGTAGTGGATAAACATATAATTGCAACCCTGATCGCTGGAGTAGACTACTGTGTCACTGTGCCACCACCCGATACAGGAGTACAGCCGTGATCCAGTGCACAGCCCACGGCATTATCCGTTCGCCCCTGTGATCATCCTGCACACCAGACCAGCTAGCCGAGGCAACGGTTGCGTTTGTGCCAGACAAACATTATGACAAGAGGATTGTAAAAGAAGTAGAGAGCGCGCGCAGCAGGACAACAGACTTTTGGTCTGTGCGCTCCGCTTCTCGTCACTGGGGGCCAGCTGCTGACTGCTTGAGTGACACGCGAGCGTGCAGTCAAAACCACTTTTAATTAATCTTCTACACCCCTGCACCACTTATGCAATAAGAAGCTACTCTTTTAATGTCTGTGTCTCAATCGTTTGCATGTTTTCATACAAAAGGAGCTTTACACACAACCTTATCACAGCTGAATATTTCATCACTGTAGCCACAGTGGCTGGTGAGCAAAAAAGTTAATGTCAAGCCCTGAATGTATGTAATGAAATGCATACAAAAACACATTTTAAGGGATATATTACCAAGACATGCGTAGAACTATAAATATATCCAAGACACATGATCATCTCATGCAACTGCTGAATTAGAGTACCGGCACCTTTTTTGGTCCAATTCAAAGTTATATATTAGTCCCCCCCTCCCCACATGATAGGCATGACATAGGCAAGACTTAACAATTCTGATTGGACTATGTCAATTCTTAGTCGGGGACACCCCTAGTCTAAATTTCGCAGAAGTTGTTGTATCGATAAAAACACAGTTCCTGAATAGGAAACAAAATGCCAGTGAAACAAGCAGAAATAATGTTTTTTTTCCTGAATGCATTTGGTAAAGCAAATAACAGTATACAAATACAGTAGGAGACTGGGTTGAGATTTTACATGTATAGTATGAAGATATTCCACTAAGCTCTGACTGCCCTAGCAATCTAAACCCATGTATAGAACTCTACCTAATTATAGGTACCTACAGTTCGACTGAAAGAGTGATATATTCTAACCCCCATCTCTCATCGCAAACTGGCAGAGTGTCCCCATGTAGGCACCCATAGCCTTGAACCAGAATGCTTGACAGGGCCTCACCCAGCTTAAATACAGGGTGTTCCTTATTAGCACAGTGCCCAATATAGGACCGTGAAGGCTGGATAGGTGAGAACTCCCTCAGGGGAAATAGGAAGGATAGATGACATTTTGGCTTTGACTCAGACCTATTTGGATTTAGTAGCACTTTGTCACTGTCTTGACTTGCAGACATAAAAATGGAGCTGCTACGAAGGCTCTGCAGCACACATCTGGTTAAGGAGAAAAGAGCATGAATACACAGAATCAAAAAGAGAAGAAAAGAAAATATCAATGTAACTTTAATCACATCCAGACCTATAAATGTAACTCTGAGCTGTAGTAATGGTGATCAGAAACAGAGTGGTCCCGTCAGGAGCCAATCCGCTCTCTGTTTTTCATTAAAATGCTGGCCACTACTTCTCACATCTCTGTGTGCATTTAAATAGTTAATGGACTGCCCATCCGCTTGGCTACTGTAAGCTGGGGGGGGGGCTCTTCAAAAGTTTCTTTTTCAGATTAGAAAGAGTGACTTTACGTTTTTGCAATATTCATGATGTGTTTAGGAACTCTATACCCTTTCCTGACTTTGAAGTTAAAGCAGTAACAGATTTCATCCATCTTGACTGGTCAGTAATTTGGCACCAACATAAATACATACAGTAGATATGTATATATTCTTTCATTACTTCTTGTTGGACCTTCATTTGCTAATGCCAGTCTGAGGAGCTATGAGTTGTAAAAAAAACCTGCTTGTCGGTAGACTCATAATTCCAATTTAACTAAAAATGTTCAATATGCTGACAAATCCTTTATTTCGTTTGCCTTCATCTTACGCAGCTAAAAACATGTCTGGTCATACGTCCACTGACTGTGTTTAGAAGTAATACTGTTCATGGGTTCAGGTGAAGTGTGTAGTCACTGTTCTGTGGCGATAACACGTGCGAGGAAGGAGATCAGTAAAAGAGAGAAGGGTAACTCTAGACTACTCTACTCTCTACTCTAGAGGTCCAGGATACCAGGTAGGAAGTCTGAATTCTTGCACTATATCCATACAGCAGCTTTTGTACGAGCAGCGGGACCTCTTTGAAGGAAACTATAAAATATTAAGGGGAAGCGGATACCTCACTTGGCTTAATGCAGACACGAGTCAGGCCACACATAGATACATTCTCATTTTCTCTCTTTTTCCTCTCTCTTTATCTTGCTCACTCCTCCTCCTCTCTCTTTCTCTTTTTCTGGGTCTCGCACTCAGTCTGTGCGGTAAGAAAAGGGTTATGGGGCTCTGAGCTACACAGACTTCAAGTGTGTCTGTCTGCTGTTGGCAGTCTTCCCACAGGCAGGGGGTCAAGTTCCTCAGCTACTCCACCCTACAAACAGCTCCACCTCTAGTTTTTTCTTTTCATCTTATTCTTCATTTTAGAGTACCCAAATTAAGCTTTGTTCTGTTTACTTAAGTACAGTTACTGATTGAGTAGCCACAAAAAAGCCAACAAAAATTTTCAATGCTAGGAAAACTGTTTATTATTCAAAAGATATTGCTAATGCTACACTATTAATTGAAAACCTAAATGCTTAGACCTCAAACATTTATTAATCAATCAATACAAAATGAATCTAATTTTTTTTCATCTTCAATTTTTTTTAACTGGCAATGGTCAAAACAATATGAAGATGTCTTTCACTGTTTTCTGACATTTAATAGATCAAGGATTAATCAAGAAAGTAATCAGAAGATTAATTGATAATAAAAAAAATCCTGAGTTGCAGCCCTATTAACGTATACAGCACCCATAGAGATTTATTTCATTTGCGGAAACGGGACTGGGTTTACTTTCTCAACATAGAGAGCAAAAGATAAAGATGAGAGAGAGAGAGAGAGAGAGCGCTACATGAATACATCAATCAAATTGGTGCCACTAAACTCTGGCTGCTTTTAACCCTACAGCTATCTACCCCTCTGTCTCCATCCATCCATCTCCCCTCCTCCTCTCTCTTACAGGACTGCTCAAAGTTACTGGTACACAGTATGCCAAGCCAGATGGTCAGCCACACGGTCGAAGCATGTACCACTCGGTTTCAACACCCCTCTAACAAACCCTCCTCCCAACTCCAGATGGCATGCTGTGCCCGGTTCTAGTGCCACAGGGGGACTGCGATGGTATCAGTATGACTCAAGCCCTTTGGGGCATGGTCCATGTGCATGTGGGTGCTTGCACGTGTGTTTGGGTATGCGTGTGTGTGCAATGTGAGCGTATGTGCTTGTCCCTTAAGTGCTCTTGTTTGATTGTGTGTTTTAGAGAGTCCCCCAACAATCAAATGTCCGTTTCTCGTGGTCTGCTGATTTCTCCCCTTTGGCCACATTTGGCTGCTGTGGTTCAATATGGAGATCCTTCACTAATAATCATCCCCACTGAGCCTTCCTCTTTAAGTATGTGATTTCAAAGGGGAAAAGACAGCCTGTGAAAACTTCACTGCTGGAGGTACCGTATACAGAACAGAATTTAAAGAACGTTTTGCTTTACTCTCTCATATTAGTCTGTCTAACAAAGCAATAAGCAGACTGGCAACTTTTGAAATTGCATTGATGACTGAAGAGGTTTGTTTTCATTGTTATGGCTCTGGAACTGCTGTAAACTTAAAAGAATCGGCTTCTATCAACAACGCTACAGGAAACTACATTGCAAGAAGAAGCATAACTAAACTAGTTATCACACCGTATTACAATAGTATGCTTTAAAGAACTGGTCTGTCTACAACTATGGCTGTAGTACATTTTTATACTGTACAAGCATGGATGGATATGGCAGAATTACTGCCCAAACTCCCCAGAGGGTCTGAGACCCTAAAGGGCCCCTATAGTCATGTGTTCACTGTGCATCAGTGGTGTATTGTGTTTATCCAGGCAGAACACTGTTCACACCAGTTTCAATCAGCTGTTTATGCTTTACCATCGGAGGCTCATTGGCACATTAGCTGTTCTGGTATCAGTTGAATAGTGACGTCCAGTCCTATTTATACCATTGTACTCTACAGGTTTGCCTTTATATGTATATGCCTTCCATGTCGACACCACTTTGCAGGTGCAGCTCTTTCCACCACCCCAACCTGCTCCTTATTGTGTGTTAAAGCTTTTTTTTTTCTACTGTTGACTTATAATCTAAGGTATTTGTGGCTACCTGATTTCTTTATGCTATTATTAGTGTGTAATACACTCAGTGATTACTTTACTGAGTAGAAATTCTCATTGCTGCTCAAATTCTGTGAAATCTAAATGAATGGTCAGTTTATAATCACAAGTGTTTCTGTTTGAGGAAATTTGGATAATGCACGTATATTCGGGAAGATGCACCATGCAACTAAAAAAGATATTATGTTGGGCCTTATGGGGCCCTACATTATTATCACATATGTGAGGCTCAGCAAAGTGACCGTGTTTGCAAAATCTACTGATGAGGCCCATACCTTTCTTCTTGATAGTTATGTGGAAAATTTGTCAAAAAGAATTACATTCATTCAAAATATCACAAACTATTTCACAAAAGGTGATAGCAGAGTAAAGTTCAGCATAGGCTACAGGCTGATTCTGTGGCCCTGGATGAAACATAATTTCTCAGGCATAATAGATTTTTCTCCCATGTCACCCTTGTGTGTAATTTGCACACAAAGGTAACTTGTGCAGCACACATAGTGTGCAGAAACATTACATTACACAATAAGGAAACACACCAGAGGAGCTGCACTGTAGTGTTTGTGTTTATTGTTGAAATAACAGGGATGACTCTCTTCTGCTGTGTGTATTCTCCTTCTTCACCCTGCAAATGTCAAGGGGCTTTGAAAAGCTGTGAAAGGGGAAACCAGAGGAGGGACTTTGCCTATGATCTGGGGAATATTTCTGCTGATCACCCTTCTAAATTAAAAAGCAGTTATGAATAATCCTCACTGGAGACTCTAATTAAATTAATGCCTCAATTAGATTGGGAACATTAAAGGTAGTAATGATTCCACTCCTCTGTATTGTAATTTAAGGCCTGCTTGCTCTTCCCCGGCAAAGCAGCTCTTTGCAGTGAATGTATTAGAGTAGATTAATGAGGGGAGGATATGGAGGTGGCTAGCAGTGAGCGCCAGGCCACTCTGCATCCTCTTTTCTCACACACCCTTAATGGCGTGGAAAGAGAAGGTGTATCAATCATGCAGTCTTTGTCAATCAGAGATTGCAGGATACTTTTGCCAACAGTATTGTACTTGACTCTTAAATGTAACTTTACATAAACAGCCCCCAATGCCAACTGGGCCAAAGAACAGTGTATAATAAAAATGTTTTCAGCAATCTGGGCAAGGGCACAATTCAGTCAGGAACATCACCTCTCTGTGCTGTTGTGAGTCACTTCGTGGCTCCACCTGAGCACAGGGGTGGGGTTGTAACGATCGCTGCGTGTAAGTGATCCATCCCTAATCGATCCAGACTGTCAGCATGGACTAGACATTCACCTCTGCCTGTTATCTCTATCTGTAAGGAAGCCTGCCTCAGTCACGCCAGTGACCACAGCCTAACCTAGCTGGTCGGCTCCAATCACAACCTAATGTAGCGGTGAGGAGTCACTTTTGACTTCCAGCCAGGTTCTTGGGGGTTCGGATCTGGGTCTGAAGTCAGGTTTAACTTAGGTGAAATTAACAGCAGAGGGATGTAGGCTGGCTTATATTATGTTAATAGGTTAAATCTATGGTGACCTTATTTTTGGTGAAGCAGCATGATAATTGGAAGTCCTGCACAACATTGGGGATTACCATGTTTATCCTTGCATAATCCCCATAAACATTAAGACACAACAAGCTACATGCTGATTAGCTTCAGGCAGGAGCAATCAATCAGCGAGAGATAAATAGCTCCCTCGCTTTCTATCCACATGAAAGAAGGGTAAGTAAATAGCTAATATCTCGCTGCACAGGACTTTCTGTTGCTTTACCACCTCTACAGGCACCATGTGAAATGAATGAATACCTCCTCGCTAGTAAATGTTTCCAACAGAGCCAAATCACACTTATGACAATAAATCTTTATAATACTGCATTTTTCAGTAATATTTTGGATGAAGTCTGTAACTTTAAATTAAAGTCTTTTTTTGCGAGCATTTCAAATAAATAGTCAATTATTTCCAAAACTCCTAGTTGACAATCAAAAGTGTAAACATTTATCACATGCTCCAGGCCTGTGGGTAGGGAGGGCCATTTTGCCATGCTGCATATTTGCCTATTCAGACGGGGAATGGGCAGAACCCCTCAAGCAGAACATATTCAGGGGGTGCGTTTTGAGGACTTCATGTTTGCAAATGACTTGCAGGTACACACATAAAACCCCCCACCTGCTCTCGATAAAGAGACTTGTTGAAACCCAGACAAGCGCGGCTGCTCAGCGACTCTCACCAGATGCAGGATGAAGGAGACAGGTTGTGTGGTGAGATGGAAGGAGGACGGGAGTGGGGGGGCAGGCATACGCTCTTTCCTTGTCCGTGCGACGCCATGATAAGGAGACACTAGAGCTTGTTTACATGCGGCAATGGAAAAACAAATTGAAAATTCCTGCCGGGACGCAGATGCATATCAAAACAGGATTATTTTAGAAATAATCGCCCATGCCACAAACTGTCACCAGCTAATCTCCACTTTGTTAGAATTCAAATTACTTTCCCATGTTTACATTGCCATTACTGCAAGGGCAGGGACTAGGGACTCTATGGGGGCCTATTTGCACAAGAGTAGCAATAAAAAACAGATAAAATAAACTTTCCATAAATATTCCAGACCAGAGAAAATGCTCAGGTCCTGTTGGTGCAATAGGGATATTGAATAGGAGAAGCTTTTGGAATAATGGAGACTGAAAGACCCTGCTATAAAGGAGAGGCAGCAGACAGATTGCAATTGTGATGGTCTGTCAGACTGGGGATGAGATAGACTGGCAAAGGGAAGAGCCAATCATACATGGTCATAAAACTGCTGGAAAAGCCTCCGCTGACCTCCACCTGGCCAGGCCATGTCAGGCTCAGCACGGTAGGCAAATCTGGACTTGGCTAAGAAGAATAGAAGTGCATTAAGTTTGAACTCTGTCGGAGGCAGAGGCGTCTCTTGTCTCTGGATCAGGTTGCCAGTGTTTATCACTTCTAGCTGTGCTGGCACTGAGGGCAGACACACTATCCCTTCTCCAGGGCTGTCAGTCAGCGGACTGAGCCGTCTCACACATATAGCATCCCAGAGCATCAGCCTGCTTCAGCACTGGAGGGAGCCATGGAAAAACACACAAGGCTTATTACCCCATATCCAACTGATCAATGGGGCTTGTCCTTAAGTGAGAATGGAAGTGCAAACCTGTGCAAAACAGTTCTCATGTATCAGAAACCCTGCCAAGTCATTACGATGTTAATACTTAATATCCAGGTAAAAAATAAATAAAAATTTAAACTCAAACTTATTTCAATTTTAAAAAGCCTGCTAAGACTCAAACTGTGCGAATGTGTGAATGGCAATCTGAGTCAAAGAGGCAAGCTTCTGCGCATGCAGAGACAACTACAGTAGTCCCTCCTTAAGCACCATAAGAGATACAATCAGTCGGCATGCTTCTCTAAAACTCCTTTCTCGCGGTCACAGTCTCTGCGCTAGTCTATTTGTTGCTTTGCCGTGCTGTCATAGAGGTTGGCCTTATGGTTCCCAGAAGGATAGGGGATGTGTCTTGTGGTGAAAACCACACTGTGTGACAGACACAGAGGAGACATGAGGAAAGCACTTCTCATCCATGTTCATTGCAGCAGTGGTCACATCAAAGACTATTAACTTGTTTTCCTTTGGTTCCCCAAAGGCTCCAACATTCTTATTCTAAATTCACGACAAATTCCCAAACAAATTCATTTACAAATTGCGCATTCGCAATGTGCTTGGAAAAGAAAGATGGTGTCGTTTTTGAGACCTAAATATTGCGACGGGTGACCAAACACATATTGATAGAGTTAACCCCAAGTGTTTGGTTCACATTGTGGGCCTTTTTTCTGTGAAGCAAAGCAGTCTGTGAAGAGACACTGTGGTGGCGACTTGAATCTACAGCTCTGCTGTGACTTTGCTCTTATGTTCCCAGCCCTTGCCTGAGGCGGGAAACAGCTTTGCTCACTAAGGGAGAGAGAAGAGGGGGTGCGGTGTGGGATGGGAGGGGAGAGCAGACAGAGGTAGGTTAGATTAGGTTTGACAGCGTAATGCTTTGAAAAGGGGCCTGTTAGATGATTTATTCTCAAACACCTCTCCATAATGGGCTGGTGCGTGTTTCTATTAAGGCTGATGGAGACTATGCTACGCTCACTTTCTTAGACACTCAGTGGTCTGCTGTGCTGTCTGTCCTTCCTTCATATCTTCAGTCTCTTCATCTTTTTTTTTTCACATCTCAACTACTCTCTCTTATGCACTCCCACAGAGATGCACACACGCAAGTTCTTGCCACTCCTCCTCCTCCTCCTCCTCTTTTACTTTCTTCAACATTACTCACTCATCAAAGATTCCCAACAGATATTTTGTCAGTTCGTTCAACTTTGGATCTGTAACAGCAGAACAGACATGCAACATCATAACTCAGGAGACTGAGCTTTATCTGGTTCTCACGTCTTCTGTCTCCTGTCCTCAGACTCAGCGTGAGACTTAGCACCTACTAGCCATGTGTGACTGATGCTCTAACCAAGCCAAAAGAGGCCTGTCTTTTTAAATTTTTAACTTGCCATCTCACCCTTCAGCTGTTGGGCTTCAGCGCTCTGTGTGGGAGTGTAGCGGTTTAGAGTACACCAGAAATGGAGGAGGATGGAGAAGACAGTCAAATAGAAAACATTTCTGAAAGGGTGAATGAAAGATGATGGTTATACCGCAGATAGACTCCAGAAACGATCGAAACCTTAAGATGTTTGTTTATTCTAAATGGGAAGAGGACTACAATACAATGCATACACACCCATACAGCACATCAATTATATATAGCCCGGTGAAACCAACATCAATTTGTCCTCTATTATCACTTATTTTTATTGTTCTGTTTTATTTGTACTTTAGTATGTAAGCCTTCTCCATTGAACGCATTTACAAAGTGACTGTGTTACAGTATGTGTTCCTGCTCAGTGTAGTTTTGCTTATCACTCTTTTTACCTGTTTTTGTAGCCATCGCTGAGGCCATGAGTTCAGAGCATGACTTCCTGTGCCTGGGGTGAACCAGGGTGATAGCAGTAGTTTCAGTTAAGTAGGGTCAAAGTTGACATAGGAACATTAGAGCAGCCAGTAAGAGGCATTGGTTGGACAAACCAAACAGGAAGCAGCAGTTTCACTCTGTGAGGCTGACAGAGATATGAGGCTAAAGAGAACTATGATGGGGTTAAGGTAAGATATGGATGCCTGCTCTAAGCCATGGCAGGAAGGAACAGAAATAGATACCATTCTTTCCGCGATGCTGGGAAGGTGCAGCTCATATCGGACAATCACATTACCAAAAAAAAACAAACACAACTGTAAGCCAAGAAATTAGAGATTTGAGAGTACATTCTAGACTCACAGTGAGTAAGTAATACTAATACTTCCTTAAATAAAAACTGGATATAAATACACTTCAGTTAAAGGTGATCACAGATTTACTTTTCTCTTCAACTTGTGATCAAGTCCACCAGCAGAGACTGCAGTCAATATTGACCATTGCTGTAATCTGAGGTTTAGAAAAAAAAAATAGATTAGAGCTAATCCTAAATTTATTTTAGTAATAAAAATGGTGATTATTCTTTTTTTCTGGTTGAGTGTTATTTGTGTTATTTTGCAGCCTCTTGGTCAGCCTTCACTGTATTCATTACTTTTCCCCCACTTTAAGTTACACACACTTGTGCATCCCTTAGTCTTGTACACACACACACACTTACAAAATGAACAGGATGTTTTGTTTTCATTTGTACACAGGCAGGAGGAGTGGTTTGTTCCAAAACAGCCTGCAATGTTTAGCCCTCAAATACTACACTCCATCCTAATTCTCATGTATCAACATTTGTTTGTGGACCTGAAAACAGTACCAATGGAATTCAACACACTTTCAGAAATGTCAAACAATATAACTATAAATAAAACACGTTCCCACAACACACACGACAACAAAGGCAGCGCACCTACATAACTGGATGCATTAGTGTTTTGTCTCTAACAGCAGAAAGCCTGGGTCACTATGTACTATTGCAATAAATCCAGTCAATTCATTGTCAACACAGTTTGCTGAAAACCAGCATTCATTATGTAAGCTCGCTCAGCGGAACATGTCAGCGGGCATTTTAGATGTTCGGAGTCTGTCAGTGTTTTCGTTTGCACAGTAGCAGCAGTAGCTGCAGTCTCGCGTTCGGTGACTTTTCAGGTGGTGAGAAATGATACGGTATCTGTGGCAACAGAAACTTCACTACCTACCTCTCTCTCCCTTTTTTTTTGCCCCCCCACGGATGTAGGTTTGCGCCTGCAGGTGCGCATACAAACACAATCCATAATTCAGCACTCGCACACATCTTTGAACCTCAGTGTGACCACCTTCACCACAGGTTTTCTTTGGAACCTCCCCCACCCCCGCCTGGGCCTCAGGAGCTGTTAGAAGCAGGTAGGGGAGCTGAGGTTGCTCATATGTGTAATGTTAGTGTAATATATAGATGAACATGTCAAACCACACACATCACTGCTCCACATGGCTATTTCATTCATTAAAATCAAGTGCTGTTTGAGGGGACACCTTCTTTTTCTAAAGAAGAGACCTGTTCATAATATGTATGAATTCTAATCTGCAGAAGCCCGCTGTAAATTGAAATTCAACTTGGAAAATGTGTAACAATGCAAACTAATTTTTAACTGCACTTTAAGATGAAGCACAACAGAGGCAGAGAAGTGGGGGTGGTTTGAGAAAAGGAGGGTAAAGTGTGTGTCTTGGTTAGCTCACACATTACTAGAAAACAAGGCTGGAATGGTCACAACCCCCATACTGTGTTCCTGAGGGAGGCAGAGCGTGATGATGATGAAACAACGGATGATTCACACTTTACTGTCAGAGGATGTAAAGGGAACGCTCGCTCACACGCCTTGAAAAACAGCGTGCG
This sequence comes from Perca fluviatilis, assembly GCF_010015445.1. Lineage (NCBI taxonomy): Eukaryota > Metazoa > Chordata > Actinopteri > Perciformes > Percidae > Perca > Perca fluviatilis. The sequence continues at coordinate 28,808,312 of NC_053114.1, forward strand.
ATTGCACCATCGTGGCTGGCATTGACTCACATCACCTCCACCATGTCGCTCAGCCAGTTGCATTTAGTCATGACAACAGAGATACACAGCATTGTTGTTTTTATATTAACAATGCTGCATGATGTCCCTAAAACAAAATGTATTTCAACACGCGTTCCTCTTGATTTGTATATATGCATTTGTGTGTGTGTCTCTCTGTGCACCTGTGTGTGTGTGTGTGTGTGTCTGTGTGTGTCTGTGCACCTGTGTGTGTCCTGGTGTGTGTGTGTATCTTAGTGCCTTGGAGTTGCAGATGGTGAAGTCTCTGTTCTCCATCTCAGTAGAAACAGATGCCCATGCAGGCCTGCGTGTGTGTTCCCATTGTGTCTAAACCTGTCTGTGCTCCTTGCCTTGTCTCTGTCTCCTCCTCAACCTGGTCCCATTAACTCCTTACCATGAGGAGGTTGGGACAATGAGGATTACTCTATAAAACACTGTTAAACTTCCTGCCAAGTGGGCCAACTCCAGTCACAATGAAAGCTTGGAAAACAAGGGCAAACACACACAGTAAAAAAATCACTGGCCATGTTAAAACAGTCCTCTGCCTAATGGTATTTGTTAGCGATTAAATGGATAGGGTTTACCACCGGCCCATGCAATGAGTCTTAATAAGCTGCATAGGAAATTACAGACTTATTTAAAAGCAAAATTTGGTACTTAGACTAACTGAAATGGTCATGACACAGTAAAACTACCCATCTGGTATATTGAGCCAAAAATATAAATATTCCCAAATTTTTGCCAGTACTCATTCACTATGGTACGTTTAAGCACAACATCCGATATTTTTATGGACTTTGCTCGCTCTATGCGCAGTGTCCTAAAGGCCTGAGGATAGTGTGTGTCTTTCAGGCCCAGTAGTATCTGTCTAAACACTGATACAGCTCGCCCAGAGCTTCCTCCTGTCATCAAAGACCTAGCTGCTAAAACAAACACTGACCCATCCATCTGTCAGTGACATGCCACAGGTATGTGAAAAGAAGGAAATAATCTTTTCTTCATGTTTGTCCCTGCATATGACCACTTGTTTGTATTACATTGTAGTTGCCTATTTATGCGACTGTACAGGTACAGTTTCAATTTAGTCTGTTAAAGAGGGACGTTTGTGGTAATATTTGTATATGGCTGTCATTTCATGAATTGAATGATAGTAGTGTTAGTTGGTTATAGAAGTAACCCACTTTCACTCTTGCTACTGTGGATGGGAAGACATTTCTCAGATAAGACTGAACTCTGACCAAACAGGCATCCTGTCCCTGTCCCCCATGCTTTTTTAACCCTAACACAGGGAGCAGCTGGGGGCCTGCAAGCTTGTGTCCTTATGGTTCCCACTGGGCTCATAAAGCTGCCAGGCCCAGGACACAGTGTACTCTCACACCACCAACCATGTCACTGCCAGCTCTCTCCACATCAGCGGAGTCTGCTCATGTCAAGTGAGGAGCCGGATGTTTGATGATTGTCCCTTGCATGCCTCTGGGTGTTAAAATAACAAAAGCAAGTAGTTTCTCACCCCCTCACTCTGCAGCACCCCTAGAAAGCCATTTACTATTAGTCATTTCTTTGACAGAGAGGGAGGAGTGGAAAGGATGAGGAGGCAGAGTAAACAGGATCATAAAAAGTATTAAAAGTAGACAGAAAACAAAAGTGTAATGTCCTTCTTAAATGTATTTTACTTTCTTATATGCGAGTCCTCCAGTGCACACCGTCTACTACTTGTAATGACTCCCATTTCATTTAGGCCTGTCCTGGTGACCTGACGCTTGATTATCTCTGTTTTAACTTTCTCAAGGGAGGAACAGGAGAAGCTTTGGCCTTCTTAGAGAAGTATCACAGTTAGAAAGGAGTGTGTTTGCCATGCGAAGCACTCAAAAAAACCTCACAAACTCCTCCTCAGATGAAGTGCTTAATGCTTGATGGCCATGAGAGTAGAGCCAAGAGCCAGGAACAGACTCCCATGGACCAGGTTAAGTTACTGCACAACTGGGGATGGGCCTATTCGCTTTCATCACCCACACACACACACACACATACACACACACACACACACGCTGAATCGCACGCAAGCCTCGCGACCGCAAACCAAATACTTGGGTTTGGTTTTAATGAGTGTACCAGGTTAAAGCTTATGCTGGAATGCTGTTGACTGACCAACTGAGTGGATGATCCTATTGATAGAAACCTGGGTTAGGTTGCTCTCTAATTAGCAAGCAGGTGGAAATTATCTTACACAGGTACAGTGTGTGTCCTGACTCTTCCCAGGTTATCTAATATACACATCCATAATTTTGTGTCCAAGGTATTTGCTCTTTTATAAATTAAAGTTGAGTAAAATTAACCAACATATTTCACCAGTGTGTATTTATCTGGGTATCTGTTTGAGTCACCTGAGAGACAGAATGAGAACACATAGCACACACTTTGTCACAGCACAGTCAGTGATTTGTATTTATATATCATCTCTATATCATATTGGTGTGAATGTAGTCTATATCCTTGAAGATTGACTTCTGGGATTGCTCCGGTGCTGCAGGAAATTCCGCCGGATGCATATATTTTCGCCGATTCCCGTTTCCTTCCGCTTTCTTTTTTGTTGGAATTTTAAACTCTGGTGGATTTATGAGGAATATGTTTAACTGCTCCTTAGATCGCTAAATGGTAAATTGACACAGCCAGCCAGACTATCTGTCCAATCTGACTTTTCGCTCCCACGACTATTTTGCAGCGGCTCCGTGCAGAGCTTAGCGCCGCCCATGACGATTGTGATTGGTTTAAAGAAATCCCAATAAACCAGAGCATGTTTTTTTCCCATCCCGGAATGCTGTGTGGAGTAGCCAGACCCTCCTCCGCTCCGCAGCGTGTGTATGGTCTAGCAAAGCGAGACTAGTGTGAGTGTAACAAGGCACAAGTTCGCCACATGGGGAACATGTGCGCACTGAAAACACAATATAGGACACTGTAATAGCCTGTTTGCTCAGCTTGCACACCCATAACTACTTGATATATACGGTATCACATAATCTTCCTAAGCAACAAGTAACCACACATCTCGGTGAAAGGGATTCTGTATCAATGTAAAAAATGTGAAGAAGGTCAAGCTGTTGAAAGGAATGCAGATTAAAGCAATTCAGAAAAAGCCTGTATTCTGAGCCTGTGCTTGGCAGCCTGTGTGATCAATATAAATAGCATCAAATGGGCTGTTATAAAATTGTCGAGAGTTGTAAATGATCCCCAAAGACAAAACTGGAACATAAAAGAGCACAAAGTTGTTGGCACAAGCACAGACATGCAGCCAAACATATATTTTCAATATGTGCATGTATCCAGTATGTACCCTCTCCCACCACCACCACCACTTCCACACTCTATCACTCAGAGACAGCTGATTTCTGATTGGCTGAGCAATTAAAAAAACTATTACTGTGTGGATAAAAGAGAGCCAACTCAACAAAATATGCTTTTCTTAAGCAAATAACTTTTCTTTTTTTCAAGCAAAAAATACTTGGCAAGCACACACTCAAGTGAACATGTTTTTTTAAGGATGCATGCATCCACGCACACAACACTGCTTAAAGCTGACCCAAGGCAATACTTTTCCTTCAATAATGCAAACAAACATCTTTATTGCTTTGTTTGGTGGATGGCATGATTTATGAGAAAAACTTCCGATCAGCAGTATTTCACCTGCCGTATACCAGGGGACAGTGAAAGGGCTGACTGTAGGGGAGAGGAGAAGGAGACACTGCAGCCTGGTCCTGGAGACTGACATCCTGTACACACTGCCCCTTGTGGTCATAAGTAGCATATTCAATTGTAAAACTCATTAAACAATGATATTTTACCATTGTCTATTTTATAAACAATGGTAAAATATTTTTACCTTTTTCCTCTACCTTCCCTGTTTAAACCCATTCATTTATCCCAGGTAAGTCAAGAGAAGCAGATCCAATGATTATAGGAACTTATTGTATTATAACTCAGCCAAAGATTAAAGGGAGAAACGGGGGTGGAAGGATGAGGGAAGGCTAAAGTGCTGTGCTTGCATTTTATACACACAAAGACTTTTTAATGCATATGCATCCCCCAATTCCTCTTCACAAATGGGTGCACCTTGAGCGAATATATTCCAAGATATCTTTCCGACTAACTTTTTAGGTAAAACAAAAAAGGAAAGAAAGAAATATTGAGTTGGATTCCAACTGACAACAGAGGAGCATGTGCGTAACCACTGGATGTACTCACTTTGCCAGAGTGCTCCCGGTGACAGTCTCTAACAGTAGCCATGATTCGGCGGATATCACACAGACTGGCTAATGAGCATTAGCATTATAGCTAAGAGATGCACAGGTAAAAACACAGAGGAAGGAACCTCCTGAGGATATGTCTAACTTTTTAAATCCCCCTTTTTTCCCTCTCCTTTATTTCCCCCCTACGGACCATTAGCCAGTAGATCCCTCCCATCTCCCACCTCCCCACTTCGCCTTCCCCCCCTTTTTTTTTTCTTTCAGCACGGTGCAATTAGCGCTCTCATTGAATATTGAAGGTATGAAGAAGAATGGGGCTTTTTAGCCGTTTCTCTTCCGTTAAGACCATAGCTCTGCTGAGGGATGGCTGAAGGCTTCAACTAAATCAGGATGCTGAGCTACGGCAACAGCACTTAGAGCCAAACAATCACTGATCATTTATTTAGTCAGCCTTATTTATTCATCCCTGTTTGCTGTTGCTCAGAGCTGTGATTATTTCACTTAGGATTATTCTCATGTGATTTTCTCTCATTGAAGCAGACAACTGGTATGAGTTCCTCAAATTAATGAGAAACCTTAAGATTAGTTTTGCCAATTCAGATGATTTTGTCACTTCTGATTGTTTGGGTGGTAAAAATCAGGATCTTCAATTAAAGAAAATTGTGTTGCAATCATAACCTTTTTATCTCCTTTGTATTTGCACCATATCACTATAATCTTATTTTCTAAAGTGTGTCTTGTGTAACAGAGTGCTGGATGTATAAAATCCCATGTGTAATTCAGAACAGAGAGAATAGCCCTAGTGTACTCAGTTGTGTTGCATGGAAGTTTGCCTGAGGGCTGTATGGCATGTTACTAGCAGCGAGGCCGGTCCAGATCTGCCAGTATACTTTCTCAGGACCCAACACACCAGTCTACCAGCAAAAAACAGAAGCATTGTCTATACAACCCTCCATGCCCTATAGCCACATAATCAGACATGATTCTGATTAGGGCAAGCCTGCTCCAGCCATGTATAAACATCCACACATGCAAACACACTGCATGAACACACACACACACACACACACAACCACACACATGAAAACGCATGCATGCTTTCTCCTAGATCTCGCACATTCACATGCACTAACACCAGACATTGATTCTCACAAATGCTAGATTACAACGTCTCACTCTCTCACAGTCTAATACCCATACCCGGCTCACATTGCACTCTATAAATACATTTACAGTCTTAACAGGACTCAGTATTAGGTCTGGTATGCTGCTGAACTCCACCACTTGTTGGTTGTGGGGCAGATCTTCTAGGGCAAGGCTCTGTGGGGTAAAGATGGGTGAGGGAGGGTGGAGGCAAGGCAACTAAATCCTTCGTAGCTCTGTAAGTGTTTGGACTTGTCACTATGAGCTGTTCTGCTGGCCCTTTGGATTTTTGTGGCATCAACAGAACTAATTAACCATATTATTAATACTAATATTTGGTACTCACTGCATGTATGCTTATTTTGATTCTAGTTTTAAACCAATTATTCATCGATATGAAGGTGTTATTTAAGCCAACAGGTCTAAGAAAATGAAGTGATAGCAAGGTGCTAAGATCATGCTCTGATGTTATGCAGCAGTACTGGAACACACACACACACACACACACACACACACACACTGATAAGGAAGGAAAGTATTGCCTTCTTGTGTCTCCTACCACTTCCTTTCATATAGCCGTGTTCTGTGGTAAGAGTCATAATGCATAACATAAATGCACCACACATAGACAGAGATGCAAATACAGGAATCAAATACACACACAGAGTCATTTCCAGGAAGTCACGTCTCACTGCTGTGCATTTGGCCACAGGCAGCAGCAGACACTTATCACTCTCATTTCTTGAGATTTGATGTGTCTCTTATACTGAGCAGCACTTGCTGCAGACGGCTTCATTTGACCACATTCAAATAACCACAGCAGTAGCAAAGATATAAATTGCAAAGGGAGGGAAAGAAATTGAAAGAAGACAGGTTGCAGCCAGAGAATAGACCTGCTATAGGCAAGGGCCAGACCAGAGTAGGAGACAGGCTCCAGCCTTCTCTTACAGCTCCATCAATGTTTAATGCAGTGGGGCAGAGAAGGGGCCGAGCCTGGGCTGCCCTAATAGAGGAGGTGAGCACTGGAGTCATCAGGCTGGAGGGAGACTACAGCGATGTTAGAGGGGTGTGACAGGAGACAAGGGTCTGCCACACAAGGCATCTGTTGGGAGACACTCCATCTCAGAGGCCCCACTCTTTTGTAAAGCTTTGTTACAGCAGGTCAATCCATCCATTTTCATCTGCTTATCCGGGCCTGGGTTGCAGGGGCAGCAGGCTTAGCAAAGTATTCCAGACATCCCTTTCCCCAGCAACGTTTTCCACCTCTCTTCCAGACAAGATATATAATCTCTCCTTGGTCTACCCTGGGGCTTCTTACCAGTTGGCCGTGCCTCTAACTGGAAGAGCCCCGTAGGCATTCTGATCAGATGCCTGAACCACCTCAACTGGCCCCTTTCGAGGCAAAGGAGCAGCGGCTCCACTCCGAGCTCCCTCCGGATGTCAGAGCTCCTCGCCCTATCGCCAAGGCTGAGCCCAACCACCCTAGGCAGGAAACTCATTTTGGCCGCTTGTATCCTCGATCTCATCCTTTCGTTCACTACCCAAAGCTTATGACCATAAGTAATGGGTCAGAACATAGATGGACTGGCACCAAAGAGAGAACCATGGACTCAAACTTAAAGGTACTGACTCTGACCAGACACTCTTTTCCCCCTGGCTCTGCTTTGAGATCCTGTCCATGAAAATCCCAAACAGAATTTTGACAAGCGACAACCCTGGCAGAGGCCAACACCCACTGAAAATTTGCTTGACTTTGTGCCAAGTATACAGACACAGCTCTTACTTTGGTTACACAAGGGCCAGATGGCTGGTAGCAGCGTCCTGGTACCCCATATTCCCCCAGTAACCCCAACAAGACTACCTAGGCCTACTCCAAGTCTACAAAACACATGTAGACTGGATGGGCAAACTCCCCTAAAAATTATGATTATAACTAATTTGCATTAAGGAAACTTTATTTTGTAAGATAGTTAATGCCACCAGGAATCATTTATATGGAACATATCTGCAAAATGTTCACTGCCAATGAAAAATGTTTATAGTGAATGTATCTGCTAAACATTCACTGTCAAAGTATTTTATTCACGTTTTCACTAGCTGACACAAGGGATGTTTTTATGGGCAACTCAAACTACTTAGTTAAAAGATAGGTTCACATTTTTTCAAGTCTATTGTAATACAATACTCACATCCTCATATGTAGATTGTAAACATTACTGATCACTGTAGTTGTTCCTCCAGTCCGTACACCGCAAAGAAATCTCTCTCTGAAGGGTTTTAAAAATATATATACGTATATAAAATAAAGATATTATTTGTTCAGGTAATATTATAATAATATGAGGATTCACAACTGAGTGAATTTAATTGATATGTGAAAATATATATATGTAAAACAAAAACAAAAAAACAATAATAATGGTGATCATGCAACCTAAATGAACATTTCTTATTTGAAAAGTAGTAGGAAAAACCATCATGCTTATCTGGTCCTACTCCTGTTCTACATCAATCAAATCTAGCAATATTCAATTAATTACATAAACCAACTCTCCACTAATATGTCCATTACTACAACTAAACCACCATGTTCATTCTCTTCATAAATAATCAAAACTACCCAATCAAGAATATGAAAAAGGAAAAAAAAGAAAACCAGTAACAACAATAGTACCATTAGCATGCTTTACTTTCCCCTTCCTTATTTCTGTACCTTGCAAAAATATGTATACGTATATATATTTTTTACTATTACATCTTTTTGAACTATCTGATATTTTTACTTAGTTTGATTCCTTCCCCCATTCCATTCCACAAAATCACCCCACAAAATGATATGCACATGATCTTGTTTCATATAAAATTGTCCTCTTAAGTTATAACCCCTCTCTCTGTCCAAGATTTTAGGAAGTCAAAACATGTTAAATTCCACCAGATCCCTGAATTTTATTCCATGCCTTTAAAAACAGATTATTGGGTTCCCGATATCCAACATTGTTTACTATCCTTATGGCTCTTTTTTGAAGTAAGCATAATGCAATGCTGAGTGAGACAAATCAAGTAGTTATCTTCCAAAGGTTTGTTTTTCCCATCTCTGTGCCACCACGCACCACTTTGTTTGCTTGCTGAGCCACAGCAAAGGGCCAGTAACACAAAGTGGTGACCAATAATGCTTTTTAATGTGGCGTGTGTGTACCCTTTAAGGCTAGGACATATCATGGTCTTGGTTAAATATTTCTAAAGTCTTTGCTGACTTGAAGTATGAGACGAGACTTGCTGACATTTTAATGTTGACGTTTTTCTCCATAAACATAACCAACAACACCTGAGATGCAAATTGACACTTGTGTCAAAGTTCAACCATCCACCCTGACCTTAATGGGTCCATGTCCTCGATTAAAATAAACAGGGACAGTGAACGTTATCCATAGCATTGACACTAAATAATCGGGTCAAATCAAATGATGATCATTCAAAACTGACTCAAAATCATATGTGACTGCAGGTGTTTATATGAACATGTTTCCCGTCAACCTAAACTGCCAAGAAATACAGCACAGAGGTACAGTATTTACCCTTTGGCAGGAACATGAGAATGTAAAGGATAATACCTTAAGAGTGAGAGTTAACGCAAAGCTCACAAAGTTTGTGCCCTTTGTGAGAGGACATCCTGCAATGATAAACACACAGCACCAGGCTGTGGCCGACCAGACACATACTCTGTGATCAGAGCAGAAAATGGCCTGCTTTCTTCAGGTCCACTTCAACTCAGTGGGATACACTTCATAGTCATCTCGTCACGCAGTATGAAAAGCCACACACACAGAGGAAGCATCCCTGCACACTTTTTAGAGCACAGGCACCTACAAGCTGTGATTACCTGGACTAGTGTCTACCAATTCTTTGTCATTGGGGCCATCAGCCGAAAGGAGGGTCTGTGTGTATTTGAGGGGGGGAGGGGCGACATAAACACAGTTACATAGTGACCTTCATCCGCTCTGCCCATTGAATGGACTGTGGGTTGGGACAGAGACAAAGGACAGAAGAAGACAATGACAGACAAGATTACAGGTATAGATGGATAGATAAGCAGCAAAGAATAGACAGTGAAACACACTGGGGGCAAAGAGGTAATGCTAATTTAGCTAATTCCCCTGCTTCTTAGAAACATGATTTTTAATTTTTAGTACATTTTTAAAATATTTTTTTTTGCAGCAGTTTGAATTTATTTGTCAAACTGGCAGTGGTAGCGACACACCCAAATCCTCTGTCAACACACAAACATTCTGCAATGTACATATTAGCTCAGGCGTGTGTCCTGAAGGGATGTCAAACCTGCGGCATCTGTGGTTGGCAGGCAGGGAGGGATGGAGAAAGGGAAAAGGAAAGGGAACGTGGGAAGAGGGAGGGAAAGTGCTGACTCTGACACCGTCTCTGTGTGCCGCTAACACAGGAACCAATTAGCTAGGAGCCAGCTTCCGTTGCCTGAGCTGTTATAGGACCTCCTCTCTGAGTCCCCAGGGCTGACTGCAGCTTCAGGGCTATGGTGGCACATATACTGTATACAGTAGACAAGCTATAGGAGAGACACAGATACTCTGCAGACATGCTATGGACAGGGATGTGGTGTGGCCTCCCAGACATAAATGGACAAACATGAGAGCAGACAGATGCAGCAGGTCAAAGAGGTAAAGGGCAATGTGTAAAATAACAGGTCTGGAGTTGTAACAAATGCAGGCTGTAGTTAAGTTAAACAACACACTTTGATTGACCCATATCACCCCACCCCACGTATAGAATCCTGTAACACATCAAAAAAAAACATCTCACATACCATACTGTCTGCAACTCATTTCCTTTCACGTGAGAAACATATTTCACATTTTCCACAGACGCTGACGTTGTTAAAATAAACCACTAGCAAAAAAACAAAATAAACCACTAGCACTTCTTCTAGCACGCCAACTCACACCTCATCTTACCTTCATAATCCACACAAACCCCTAAATATTCACTCTACATGCTCACACATCTAAATGCAGACAAACACTTGCATATGTACACACACGCACGCATGCACGCACACGTGCACGCTCAAACACACACATACACACACACACACACATATACACACACTCACATACACACACATGCCTCCCTAACCTACACACAGCACCTCACTGTCCTGCTCAAAGAGGGCACCGAGTGACGAAGTCTTTTTATGACAATTATTGATCCTCTGGAGCGCAGTAAAAACTATCCCCAGACAGACAACAAAAATAACTGTAACCATATAACATCTTCCTGCCAGGGGAACAGATCCCACAGAGCGGCCACGTGACTGGACTATTCCTGGAGCATACTGTAGACCCCTAGCAGGGCCCAGGGCACTGACCAGGCATACACTCACATACAGGCCAAGCAGAGGAGAAGGTTATAGAAAAGTGTATGTTTAGACTTTGTCAGTTCTTCTGGCTGAAAAAATGAGTATTTCATGTATTTCCGTTCGCTGAGAGGCTTTCAATTTGATTGTTTTTGTGCAGCTCTTTTCCCTCACCATATGGGGCTGCTCACTTTTAATTATGATAATATAAAAGTCTTTGTCTTGCATAGTCCATTTATGTAATAACATTTTCTCAGTGCAGTACTTAAGAAGACATACACCCCCCTTCATACCCACACGCACACACTGCACATTTCTTCCAGTAGAGACGTAACTTATCAAATCTATCCTCTTCGAAAACCTAAATAACTTTGGAATATTACACTGACAACACACAAAAGGAGAGAAAGCTGAATACCAGCCTTATTTCAAGTGTAACAATGTGCTATTGTATTCATGGCTCTGTTGTTGAATTTGTACCGCAGGGACAATGGACAAGATAAGTCAATATTTCTTCCTTGGTTGTCGGTAGGGAGGAATTACTGTTATAAAGCTGTCTTTCATTCTGCCACACTGTCATTAATAGAGCCAGCTACAACACAGCTGCTGGACGGCGACTACCTGAGATGAATAAGGCAACGACAGAGGTAGGCAGTTAGAGAAAGTGGGAGCCCAAAACTGGAATGTTAGACTAAGTTCTTTACATTATAGGCTATGAAAACTTTTTCTCTTTGACGTATTCGAGTACCCCTTCATACTAAGCCTTCCGTAGATGGGATGGCTTCATGTAGTCGTTCAAAAGTACGTCACAGTGGAGAAAACGCTGTTGCTGTGGTGAATATGTGGCTGCACATGTGATTCCATACAAGACATAGTGAGCCAGTGTTCTGGCTTCTTGTATCTTCTTTTCTTCAGGTATTATGACTCACTCAGGTTGATGGGAAACTGAGGCATTTGCTGTGCACTCAGCCTGTCGTAGCTGGACAATAAATCTACTAGAGATCAGCAGCACACCAATTTGTAATTTATATAAATATAATTGTTTAATAGCAGAGCTACTACTATATGTAAGGGAGAGGTAGCGTTAAAGAGAGAGACAAGAAAAAGTAATCGAGGACAGATCTAAGGGAACAATATGGAAGTGAACTTCCTTTTAAGACCAAATGCATTTAAAAAAAGAGAAAAAAGACGTGGAAGCAGAAGGGGTCTGGTTATGATCTAGTCTCAGATACAGAGCAGTAAGCTGGCTGTCAGACAAACAGCGGTCAGTCTTGTCAAACTCTAACACTCCACAGTCCACATTAGGTTCTGGCTCCCAGCCGGCTCAGCGATAGAAACCTCTCATCAATGCCAGTCATCGTCTGTCCTCAGAGTCCCATTGTCTGCTGTGTTTGGACCACTTCAGCTCTGATCTAAGTTCAGACTAACATATAATATAGCCACTGAAGTACTTAAATCATATTTTCTTTTCCCTATTTGATGTAGAATTTATCATGAAAGTGCCATTAAGTACTTTACAGCGGCACACAGAGTAACACACAGAGAGAGCAAAGAAAAGTGACATAACTGATCTTTTTTTTCTCCTCCTAATAACTTATCGTCTGTCCATCTCATCACCTCGTTAGCGGTTGCCTCCATCGAAATGAGACGTACACTGAGCCGTGCTTTGCAGCCCTCCTGCCCCTCTAGGGGAGCTTTTGACTGGGGAAGGTCTGTTTGATCTCAACACTTATCTGCTTCATTTCTCTTCTCTTATGTGGTACTCACCAGCCATCACTTTGATTTGTGGTCAGGCTCAAGTCAAGTGCATTTACCACAGATGTGCACATTTAGCTGCGTAAACACACAAACACAAATACACACACCATCAAAAAGAAATGGTCCCTTTGCAAACCTCAGGGGGAGTGAGATGAATGTGCTTGCTCGCAGGGTGTTTGATATTCTAGAAACTGTTTGTTTAGACTGTATTCATGTACTGCTGAAGAAAATACCAGCATGCTGCTGGCAATGTGGTACGTATTTCAACAGGTCCAGAGCCTTTTTTTTTTTTCTTTTCGGCCAGAGTGACTCATTTGTTCAGTATTCACTCTGAGACAAATCTGTTAATTGCTCCCTTCCTTACATCCAAATGGCCAATCCCATAATTACTCCAAATTAGAGCAACGTTTTATACTAAAGCAAAGTGTTTCACAAGTATTTTAATTACTTTTGAAGATTTTAAAACAAATCACTTTTACCCAAACCAAGAACAGAAGCTGTAATCTCTGCATCAAAAGCAGTGGTTAAAGTAAGCGTAGCTCCTTTAACAAATTTACTGGATACAGACTTTATTTGTGTCACACTGTCCACTGTTTATTCTTTCATGTTCAAATTAGCTTTGTGCTTAAAAATTGCATTCATAGCTTTGCAAATTTACGATAATTACAGACCATGTTACTATTTGTCCAGCTATGATATGAGAAGGATACCGTCTTATATGGTTCAGGGAATAGGATTCTGACTCGGGAGCGTTCACACATATTTCCAGGATGGTTAACCTCACTGCTAGCCTTGTAGCTACAACATGTAAACAACCTACAGTAGTAGCTTTTGAAGTCATGTGTTTGTGGTGGTTCGTTACTGTAATTAGGAAACCCAGATCGAATAAACGTAAAGAGCTACACTTCTTTTTGAATTAGCTGAATTGATTGTATTAGTTTTATTTTGGATTTCATTTAGATGTACGGTAGTCTGGGTCTGGTCTGTCTGGCTAGTCCCAGCCCACTCTCACTCAAAAGCGTAAAAATAACACGGGTTTACACCTGTGAAAATACTTGCAATGTGTACGCTAAAGTAAAATTGTGCGTACAGTAGATACGTGGAGCGCTCCAATTACAGAAATGGAAACTTTAGTATAAGGGGACGTAGGACCGCGTAAGGAGGTTGGTTGGGGTGGTGGATGGGTGAAACACAGGACTTTCACCCAGGAGACCGGGGTTCGCGTCCGTGTTTGGCGATTTTCAGCCAACCATGTGTTTTGTTTTTTTGTTAGGCCGTTTATTAGCGTGTTTATGTGGCGCGTTTTTGCGACTTTGTTGTGTTTTTTTGTTAAGCCTTCCCCAGTGTTTCTTCCCTAAACCCAACCGTTTATTAGCGTGTTTTTGTGACTTTCTTGTGTTATTAAAGCCTTTCCCTGCATTATTTTTCTAAACCCAACCATATTTATCTTTTTGTGAGTGACGCTGTTCTCGCGATAACACACAACGTGGCGACGGGAGCTGCGTGCATATAAAACGCACCGGTCTCCCTTACTTCGATTGGAGCACTCCGCGTATGTAATGCACAAAGAATTTTACTTTGGCGTACACATTGCACGGTTGTAAAGCCGTGTTATTTGTACGCTTTCGAGTGAGACCGGGTTACTAGTCCACACGGCTTTCTGGGATGGGAGAAAAACGTGCTCTGGTTTATTGGCATTTCATTAAACCAATCACAATTGTCGGGCGGTGTTAAGCTCCGCACGTAGCCGCTGCAAAATAGCCTCAGGAAGGAACTTGAATTTACCCTGTAGAGATCTGAGGAGCATTTTACCATAGTCCTCATAAATCCACTGGAGTTTAAAATTCGAACACAAAGAAAGCAGAAGGAAACGGACATCGGCGAAAATACATGCTTCCAGCGAAATTTCCTGCAGCACCGGAGCAATCCCGGAAGTGGAACTTTTGAGGATATAGACTAGATCTTGCACATGCACAGACTTCACAGTCTAACCCCCCAACCCCCGGACTTTCTTCTACCCACCTACTGTGCAATAATTAATATTTAATACTATTGATAATACTGTGCTATATTGGTTTACTGTGCAATATCATTACTCTCATTGTCCAATATCTATTACTCATTGAATATGATCACCACTATTGGGCAGTATTCAAATAATTTGCAATAACCCACACTGCATATCACACTGTGTATAAAACCATATATATTTTTTTATATGTATATAGCGTCTCAGAACTGTGCACCCGTGTTTTACATTTGGCTTCTTGTAATTATGGTATGGACTACAGTATATGACATGAATGTGGCATTAGTACTAGTTTTAGAAAAAAAAGTTGATCTTTGTTATGAATCAAAATTGAGAAAGCAAGACAACCTATCCTTTTTAGTTAAAGAAAGAAAAAGAAACAAAGACAGATTTCTTCAAAACTGTGTATTTTCTTTTCTCTTTAAACTTGCTGTTTATTCTGCCTGATGAAGCAACACAGGCAAAGTCATCAAAAGTAATACAAAATAAAAGCATTTATCTACCTTCAAGCTTTTAAAAACAATGTGTTTTAACACTGGTCCCTGAACAGGCAGTGACAAAAGACTCAAATAAATAGAATTAGACAGCGGATAACCATGGTGCAATACAAAAGAGGGTCAGTGAAATTGAAAACACACTATTCCCTGCTCTATATCCTATTCCTGCACGCTAGCCCTGTGCATCTATATGTGAAATAGATTCCTATGCCATCCAGAGTCCTTCACGCTGCTTGGTAGCGTCATCCCTAAATATAAAGAAGGTAAGTATGCATGTAGATTAGGTCGAGAACGGGAGACGCACTCCTAGACGGAGTTGGCCTGTTTTAGTGGAGAAAAGTATTTTTTGTTGGAGAAGGAAAAGCACTGCAGGGTAGGCTTTTCTGCAGTGTCTGCAATAAGAGTGTTCATTTCTGGAGGTGTCTCCTTTCTATGGGGTTTGTTGTGAAAGACTGGGAGGCAAAACGGAGAGTTAGGAGGTTTTGGGGAGGCTGGGGGCTTCTAGTAGCAGGTTATCTGTTTAAATAAAGCCCTGCAAAGCTGTGTGATAGAGGAGAAAAAACACACACATGCATAATTCTTTTTTTTCCTCATGAAGACACATTCTCACGCATGTGCATAAAAGCAAAACATTTCAGAAGTCAACATGCAAACAAACACAAACAGTTTGCCTCTTTTTTTTCCCCCTCTAAAGCATTATGACTTATTGTTTCCACCCTTTTTCAGAGGCTGTGTTCTGTTTGTCTGTTGTGTGTGTAAAACATGTTTAATCGAGAGTTGAACAATAGTGAAGGACAGATTTCGTTTTGTGGTTTTGCTTCTGGATTTCTTTTTTTACAGTTAAATAAGGGCAATAAGCATGAGTTTACCATCACAAATGAGGCACAGTCATACAAGACACATATGCTCATTTCATAGGTTGCAAAACAAATCCCGAGAGCTTCTGCTGCTTTTTAGATTTTTGTGTGTGAGGCTATGGAATAAATGTGTTTGTGTTTGTCTCTGCTCGCTTATTAACAACTAACTTATCTTTATGTCTGCAAAAAAACCAGCAAGAGGAAGAAATAAAGATAGCGAGAGGGAGAAAGAGAGGAAGAGATGCTGACAGACACAGAGAATGAGAGTGAAAGTACTGTAGATAAAGAGTGGAGATTTCAGATATAGCCGTTAGCAGTTCAACCATGATGGTGGCTGAACACAGCTGTCAGACCCAGATGGTGAGGTGCTAATAACATTCAGAGTTTTGCATCGCACCGTTTATTTTCTAATAATAAAACTGTTAGCGCTTGCTAATAGCATAGCTGCTGCCTTGCCAAGCACATGTTCCGGCTGACCACTCACAGCACTCTGCTGCCATTTCGTGCCATACTGCTGAGCCGAATGGGTCTACTAGGCCCTAACACAGCAAGACAGACAGACCCACACACATACACACACATACACACACTGACCAGCGAGCTGTTATGTGTAATCAAGCAGAGCAGAATGACGTAAGGTAATAAACAAGTGGATGTGAGTGTTAAAAACATGAAGAAATAGATATACATTTGGAGGTGAATGTAAACACACACTCATACACCCATAGCCTAATGAACACATCTGAGAAAACCTGTCTAGAATGTGTTGTTTCAAAGTAAATTCTTTTGCTCATTTTAAGACAATTAGGCCTGTTTTTTTCTGTAAAAGGTTTACTTCACAAACCTTTCACAGCTGCTCCTGAGGAAACCTTGTGCACATCAACAAATTCCACAGCAACAGATATTGTATCAGTCACCAAAACTGACTATATGTAGTACATCCTACACTAAAGATTATGTTTTGAAAGCTGTTCAACATGTGCATTTAAGATACCAATTTGCTTTGAAGTTTAGTCATTACAAATGTCCAGAAAATGGAATCTCAGTAATTTCAGTAGATGTAAACTGAACGAGAACTTTTAGCATATTCAGAATACCACGGTAAAAAAAAGAAGAAGAAATCTTAAATATGAAAATCAAATTCATGAATGGGTTGTGTCTGGACAGTGGATCTGGGCAGAACACCCATACTCCCAGGGACAAAAACAAAAGGTGCTATTCTGCAAAAGTGCTGACCCATCAGAGTGCGTCCTACAATAGAGAGCTACTGTGGCGTGACACAGTATGTCACTGGCCCTAAAAGACTCCTGTTTCCTTTTATAGACTTTCCCATTTTAGGTTAGATCGGCAGTGTGCATCCATACCTAATTTTATCTTCCTATTTTTTTTCATACCAATTTCAGTTTTTAGAAAATTATATCTTCCTCCATTTTTTATTTTATTCAATAGCTGACAGCACACAGTGACAGGAATTATGGGGAGAGAAAGACAGGAGTGACGTGCTAAAAAAGTCTACAGCTGGAATTCAACTTGTGTCATCATGGTTACATGCAATGTAACCGTGTGTGTGTGTGTGTGTGTGTGTGTGTGTGTGTGTGTGTGTGTGTGTGTGTGTGTGTGTGTGTAAAATACAGAAAGTACAAGCTACATTTGTCAGTGTCATATACAGTTGTTTTACCTCACAACTTATTTATTAAATATTTCAACAGGAGCCAATTTCCTGTTAAGTGTCATTACAGTGTTTCTGCACACACGTACGCCTCCGAAGTGCCACAATTAATTGGACTTCATTTCCAGGAGATAATTTCCGACTGTTAGGCAGGCTGTAAAAGCACATCACCATGCACATAATTACATAGGAAGGCAGGAGCAGCCTGAAGAATTTATCTTCCACCCCAAATATGAGAGGCTGGTGAGTAGGACTCTGATATAGCCTTTGAAAAGGCGTTTATGTTGGTGTGCAAACGGTCTCTAAATAAGTTAGTGCTATCATGACACTGAGATGCAGCTTCATTTAGGTATAATCTCACTGAGTACCTCAAAAATATTTAGTGAGTGAATAAAAGAAAAAGATGTTGAATTAAATTAAATCAACCTGATGGACAAAGGAATTAAACATTTTTTTTTAAATACGCGGTCCAGAAACAATAAACCAGAATAACAAAAAAAAAAAAATTACTTAATTAACTCTAAATTAACTCTAAAGCTAAACTATGCCAGGTCTCCAGCTGTCTCATGTAGCTGAAAGCAGAAACCTGTTTTGGGTAATTGAGCTCCCCTCTGCCAGAGTTATCATTTGCTTATTATGCAGGGATAACACAGAGAAACAGCTAGATTCTCTCTAGTTGCCTCAGAAGTGAAATATGCACTGCAAGGTTTGAAATGTACAATACTAAAGACAAGAAGAGGGACATGGTACAGGGGGCTGCCAAGTGACACAGCAGGGTGCTTTTGTTAAAGGTCTTTCCAGTCAGTTTGTGGAAAACGGGAATAGAACAGAGGGATGAGAGGAGTGGTGACTTAAAAAGGAAATGAAATGATTCGTGGAAGTCTATGAGGTGGATGAAGCACTGGTAGGTTGTTAACATGGAAAAATCTTGTCTGTCTGTGTGTATGCCTGATTACGTTTTTTGTGTGTGTGTGTGTGTGTGTGTGTGTGTGTGTGTGTGTGTGTGTGTGTGTGTGTGTGTGTGTGTGTGTGTGTGTGTGTGTCTGTGTGTGTGTCTGTGTGACAGAAGGTTCCGGGGCTGCTGTGTGCAGTACCGGCTGGCAGGGTGGCTGTCAGAATGGCCCTGTTTCCTGTGTCAGCTCTAAAATAGGTCCAAACACAGCAGAGATGCACGACACACTCTGGCTATTTACAGCACTCACACAGTGTGTGCGCAGGATGCTGCCAAATGTATGGAACCAGACGCACTCAGTGTCGTACTGTATCTGCTCACAGACTGAAAAAAATATGTATTCACTTTGAAAAACATACAATATGACAGGCAAATAATAGAAAAAATAGTCTAAAAATGAAAGGCACATATATTATGCTTTTTTGGAATGTTTTTGCATCACAATAACTGTGTGTGTGTGTGTGTGTGTGCGCGCATGTCCTTGACCCCTCCATATGTAGGGATTGTGAGAGTCTTGTCTATGGTAAGGGCACTGCGCCCTGCTTATGTCACTGCACCCACCTCCTGTTCACTGGAACGTCGCCCTCTGTGTGTCCGTGACAACTAGCAAACCTCCCAAGTGACGCAGACATACTGCCACCTTGCCATTTCTCTCTGGGCATGCTCAGTAAAGCCTTACATGTGCAAACACACACACAGGTAAACAGATTCACAAGTCTTACACCACAGTACATAAGAGCAGGTCATTTCATAAATTTGTCATTTCTTTATCATTTGGTCACACCTCTACATTGGTTTTTAACAACACACACCTATCATCGTATTTAAGTCTTGAAAAGCGCAAGTTCCATTATATGATTGTCTCTCTTTATTTGTATCCTTGTTTCATTTCATCAACAGGCACACATGCTGATTGTGACATTTTGGAGCCATGTGTGAAAAACATTGGTTCACCACTAGTTCACACTTTATCCAACGCTCTGAAAGGCTACCTGATGAGGCCACACACACACACACACACACACACACACACACACACACACACACACACACACACACACACAAAAAAACCACACACACACACACACTTATCCATAACTGCCTCTGACCATTTCCTGCCACAATTGTTTATGTTGAGCAGCAGAAAGTCTGTCAGTTGTCACATCACATCAGCTACCAAGAAGATTATCAACAGTTTGACCTCAACTCTACCACGGACTGTACAATAGGAACTGAGCAATTATCTTGTGGGAGATTTTTGAATCGCAATAGGGATCCTCAGTTTATCAGTGTCTGCAAAACAATCTCTATAATGTCCTTACTTGCTGGCTCCCCAAAGACCTGCATTGTAAAGCAAGGCGCCCATTTACAAACAAGACTGACTCAAGTCAGGTTTGACATAGTCAAATAGTGTGAAGAACACATATTTGATTCTCTTTGCCGCTCTGTTTTGAGAAGGTCCGCCCCCGCTGTTCCCGAGCAGCACACCCATAACTTAAACAAGTCTCATTCATATCAGACAGGTTTAAATATCTGCAAGATGCCTCACCTATCGTCTCACTCGGACCAATGAAATGTTAGCAGTTACTGTTATTGCGTGCATGCCCACTACCTGAGTGTTGTTTTTATCTGCTGTAGTTTTTAGTTTAGCAAGTAACCCCCATAAATAGAGACAACATATCATTAAGTTTCAGTCCTTGTTAAGTTTTGCTTTGTTGCTCGCCCACACTTTCTCTAGTGTGCACTCCCTCTCCTCTCCCTCTCTTTCTCTTTGTGTTTTTTTTTAATCAAACTTTCCATCTCTGGTTTCAATTAGGAAGCCAAACGCTTAACGTTTATTTCTCGGCTGAGGTGAAAAATAAAGATAGAAGACGCCTAAAAAACCAACACATACATAATTTTTGAAAAAGCATGTTGTGCTATATGGTAAAAACCACATGCACACACAGACATGCACAAATAGCATGTACATTTCCCAAAATACATTAGGAAAACATACAAGAAAGATGACAAGTTGAGCCGGTGCTCACTTTTGGATGGGGCTACTGCCCCTTCAGAATCTTGGTATTGCCTGTCGGCTAACTTGTGCATGTTTATTTGTGTGTATGCGTGTAAGCACATGCAACTGTAAGTGTTTGTGCAGTAGCAAATGGATGGGATTTAGTGGAGAGGAGGGAGCAATATGGTAGCAGATATCAGTGTCATATGTCATATGTCAGTTTTCAGTCATGAAGAGCCCTCATACATTCTGGTTGAGGAAGAAGAAGAGAAGGAGGAGGAGACTTATCTGGAAACTGATAAGACAGCTCAGGCCTTTCTGAAATTATACAAAAAAATATTTTAATTGTTAGTGAGAGCAACAGAGCTTTGAATTGCATCTCCCCGTTTCTCTATGCCTGCATCAATTTCTCTCACTCTCACGATCCCGCCCCATATGGCTCCCCTCCTATTCCCTCCTGACTCGCTTCACCTCACTGTCTATCAAGTTTTCCCCAAAATATCTTTTTATACACATGCAACTGTTAGCCTCCATCTGGGGCTGCTGGTAAGTGAGTGTGAGTGCTTATTTCTGCCAGTGTGCTATGTATGTGTACCGGTGTGTGCTTGGAGCCTGTTAATATACAAAGGTCATAGGGTCGATGTTTAACACCCAGGCACTGTATGACCGCATGTATGATGCATTGAACCAGAAAAGTGAACCAAGAACTCTTGTCTTGGTTGATTGGTGTGTGTGTGTGTGTGTGTGTGTGTGTGTGTGTGTGTGTGTGTGTGTGTGTGTGTGCGCGTGCGAGAGAGCGCATTTCTATGTGTGTTCACGCGTGTCTTGTGTGCTCCATGAACCAGAGAGCTCAGGTCAGATGCCTCCAGTGTTGGGCTTAAAGCTGCTTTGAATGGGCCAGGCTGTGCTCGTCTTCTGTCTAATCTTCCTGCTCTTGTGAGTGTAGGGAGGAGGAGAAAAAAATCCATAGTCTTTTCATCCTCCTGTGACCACTGTGCCTGTGAGACAGCAGCCGTGGGAATGGAGATGGATACAGGCAGCCCTGCCTCCGACCTCCCTCTACTCCAACACAAGGGTGGAGATAAACAGGGCCACAAGGATCGCTAACATCTTTCTTTCTCAGGCACACACAGACACATGCACACACACTCATACCGACACATACACACAACGGTGCAGACATCTCATTAAAGCAATAGTAGGTGAATGTTGCAACAGCAGTGTGCCACTGGGAGAGAGGTCTATTAGGGATACTATCAAGAGACGGGGGAAGGAAATTTGAGTGGAGGTGCTGGTCCTGTGTGCATCTAATTCTGGTATGGCATATGTGTTTGACGTATGTCTAATTTTGACCCAGGGATCCGGCCAAGGAGCAAGCATTAATACTTATTGGCTGAATCATTATGGTAATGTAGTGACTAGAGTTAATAAAATAAATATCTATTACCCTAAGTGTGAGTGTGTGTCGGATAGAAAGAGACTTGTTCACATTGATTCTGGGTGTATGTCCAAAAGTGAGAGAGACAGCAGAAACAGGCAGCCTGGGAGAGGCTACGGCAGGCGCTTCATCCTCGTCCTAAATTACTCTTCCCTCCTCTCTGTTTCCTGGGGATTTTGGAGTGATACTCCCCTCTTGCTCCCTCACTCCCTCAGCTGTCACAACCCGTCACCACAACTATTCCACTTCCGCCGCAGGGATAAAGGGAAAGCTTTGTCCCTCTCCATCACCCTTCCTTCACATCTCTCTCGCTCTCTCTCTCTCTCTCTCTCAAGGTAGCCATACTGGGTTGTATATTGAATACACATGAACTTGTGTCATTTTGTTCTACCATGACCTATTGGCTTAAAGAAACAACAGAAAACTAATGATGTTTTAGTTGTTGCTAACAAGAGTCTCATACTGCAGAATGTGAAATTGGAAAGTGAACTCAGAGCCATTCCATTGGTCATGGCTAGTATCCATAGAGATGCATGTGTCTTATTATGGTATGTCAGGGGTCATTAGTGTAATCCAAGCAGACATAAGTTTATACTGAGAGAAGTGCGCCATAGTATTCTCTTTCTGTTTGTGTCTTCTTTTTTTTGTATCTATATGCAGCCACTTCCGATAATGTCATCCTACACTGCTCTCCGCTCTTCGCAACCAGAGACTATCAGCTGTGAACTCATCGCTCTCCTTTAATGGCCAGGTCGCAGAGAGGGACAAAAAAAACAACCTAAGAGCATTGCAAAGCAGTGAATATGTTGTGTATGTTCAATAGAGAGGCTGTGTGTGAGAGAGAAACGATGATTTCCTTAGTTCTGAGAGAGAGTGAGCAGTGGCTCTCTTGATTTCTGTTTTTGTCTCTGCCACAACATTCTTTCCCAGGGGTCACACACCATTCCAAGGCAACAAAAAGAGGACAGCGAGGTGACCAGCTGAGTTAGCAGCGTGCCTGGCCTGGCATGCCTGTGTTACACTTGAAAGAGTAATCTCACAGCACATGGGCCTTGACTGCAGTTAATGGCCATGTGTCGTGAGGTTACTCTCTGAATGTGCCTCCTCAGTACAGTAGTGACATGAAGAAGTGTGCTGCTCCTCAGCCTCACTTTAAGCCCCAGTCACTATATTGTGTCTACGGAAAGTCCTGCTCTGCCAGGTCTCTGAGGCCATGTACTCTCCAAGGGTGACACTACTCAAACTCTGTAATTATAAAACGCAAAAAGCATTCCTTAGCCTGGTTAGCCAGAACTATGAGAGAGAGGGACAAATATGTACCCCCTCCACCCGTTCCCTCTGTTCCTTCTCCTTTAACGCACCCCCACCCCAATAATTTAACAGTAAGAGCAACTCAGCCTTGTAAACACAATAGTTATGTCTGCGCTCACAGAGCCATGAAGCAGACATACAGGCTCCACTACCCCTGCAGCTACTACTAATGCAGGCTCCTCTCCTCTCCTCTCTCCTCTCTCCTCTCTCCTCTCCTCTCCTCTCCTCTCCTCTCCTCTCTCTCTCCTCTCCTCTCCTCTCCTCTCCTCTCCTCTCCTCTACATCATCCTCTATATTTATACCACTTTATAAAGCCAAAGTTTGGGTGTCTTGACATTCACCTTCAGAATATTTTATTCATTTATAGATTAAATGAGAAACTCAACGGGATATTAACAGCTGTGTACATTTTGTACCAGTGTTGGATTTAATTTTTTCTTTGTCACTGGACACAATATCTTTCACAAAGTCTTGAAAAGCAAAAAACTTTATGGTCTTCCCTATCAATATGTATTCACACATGCTGTATATTCAGTCTACTAAGGCTGAAGCAGACCCTTAGGGAATGCATTACCTGCCAATGTTGTCAAATCAAAACACTTGGCAAAAATAACACTTGGGATACTGAAATAAAGTACAGTGCAGTTTAATTAAACAATCTACCTCTTCCTACACACTTCTCTCTGTGAAGTTATGCTTTCTTAAAGGTAGGAAACTTAAAGGTCAACCAGCAGTGCTTTTATTTTCTACTACACCTTGTGCAAATAACCTACGATTCATTTCTTATATCATAACTGTTTTACAGAAACATATTTGTGTTGTCCACTGATTCAGTAGGATAGTCCTAGGGACCTGAAATCAATAAATTAGTGAGCTGTCAGGGACACACCAGCAATTTAAGGAAGTGTTGGCCTTAATAAAATCTGTATGTTTATTAATGTGATACCAAATATTGTTTTAATTGTCTGAGCCAACGGAAACATAAGCCTTGTCGCTGCAGAGCACAGACCACACAACTGTGTATGTGTCTCAGACATGTATTAATAGGATACTCAACCAGACTGTTTGTCTTGACACTTTGTAAACAGCGTATCTTAGGCTTTAATTCCTGTGTCTGTGCATGCATTATGGTGATCCTGCTTTGATTAGACACCCCAACTAATTTTAATTAAATACATTAAATAGAGAATAACAACTTTTGGTGCAAGCAAAAAAGTAAGAGAATCGTATCATCTTGGATGCTATTTGTGTTTGATGTTAATGGGCAAGCACAATGCATTAAGCCTGGAATGTAAGTAATGTGCACTTAGACATAGAGCGCCAGTCACACTGTGTGAACAGCATCGTTTAATGTTCACCAATAACTCTGTTAGGCTGCAACATCTCATTGCCTCTCTTTAATCCTGCATCTTCTCTATATCTCTTTCCATTGTCACTCTCTGTATACACTTCTTAAATGGTGCACTGGTGTGAAAGATGAAAGATGAGAGGGGACACTGCAGGTCTCTTTGGAGCTATTTACTTTGTAGCTTTCCATCTCCCTCTGGTCCTGTTTGTCTGAGTGAAGCAAGATACTGAAAATACTCCAGAAACATTTGATATGATGCACTGGTACCAACCGACTTTTATTCTCGCTGTAAAAAATACTGAAACATGTTGTGATTCAAGAGTGGAGCTGAACTCTATCAGTATAAATGCAGGCCTGGCCTCCACAGAGGACCTGCATCCTGGGTGAATGACTGTGAGAGCTGCTGTATGGCAGGATGAAGTGTGTTCATTTCCTTATTTATTGACTCACTTGCTTTTCTCTGAGTGTTTGAAATTAATAACAGCCAGCAGAAATCAGACAGAGGGATGAAAATCAGCACTTTCCCTGCAGTGAAGCCATTCATCAAGCTAACGAGGGGGAGAATGGGAGTGGAAGAGAGGAGGGGAAAAGTGACGTTTGGAGAGGGAGCAGAGAGCGGGAAGGAAGCAGGTGCAGTGTGAGGCAGAGGGGGGAGGGAAAGTGACGTTGGGTACAGAGGCGAGGGGAAGGAAGCTAAGTTTGTTTGGGAGGAGGAGGAGAGTCATTTGGAGGATAGCAGGGCAGACAGAACAGGAGGAGCCGTGTGTCACTCTAAAAAGAGGGGTAGAGATAGAAAGAAAGACAAGTTTGACATTGGAATATAAATAGAGAGGGAGGAGAGAAACAGAGCATGCAGACAGTTTCTTCTGGACTGAATGACTGAGGGATTGGCACTGAGATCACAGCAGTATAGAAACTGATGTTGATGTCTTTATATGTTTAAAGTCCATGCCTTTGCTAATGGCTAATGAGTGGATCCTGCAGCTTTAGAGACTTGTATAACAGCTATGTCCACAATGACTTTGTGGACTTTGTTTTTTTTTTAGGACTCTGCAAGTGGCATCCATCTCCACAAACAATCAGCAAACTACCAGCTCTAACAGCGATATTTCCACATGATGATGAGGATTGAGGCAGATACAATACAGAGCTCTTGTTCACTGCTGTCTCCAACAGTAGTATTTTACTCCCCTTTCTTTAATTGATGGGTGATGATGGGCCTGCCCTCTCCTCAAAGCCTTCGCCCTTGCGATGGCTCGGTCCCATGCTGCTCCGCCCCACCCCTCCCAACAGTCCACCAGAGACCCAACAGTATCTCACACCCAGAGCAGGGCTGACTAAGCACTTACTGCTGAGCCTCTCTTTTCAGAGCGAGAGAGGAGCGCCATGCTGAGAACTCCTGCCACAGGAAAATAATTAGCAAAGTGGAGCTCTGCCCAAACACACTGGGCTAAATCTAGTACTACTTCACATACAAATGTAGCCATAAATCTTCCCCTGTCTTCCTTTCTTTGCTAGAAAATCATTCTCACAATCAGAAGTAGAATGTTAGTTTATTGTTTAAGTTTTATGTGTATGCTTAATCATTTCGGTGGTAACTCCAATGAATGTGGCTACCTACAGTCTGCAGCTACAATCTACTTTGCAGTCTTTCTTTGAGTCGGTTCAAGCTGAGAAACTTGTGCTTGGTGCCATGTAGTGACGTAAACTGTGCCAATCTCACTGTACATGGATATCTGTATTTTTAACTTTAAAGTTAGACCACAGTGTCTTTGGTCACTAAGGCTGAATATAGTCAGCTTCCCCTGAGCAGTCTCCAGTTTCTCACTCCTTTCCGAGAGGCAGGTGGACCAGAGAGGAGGAGGGGGGAAGGAGGGAGAACACCCAGTCTTGAATAAATCATTCCTCGACTTTTGACCCATATGGAGCAGGAGGTTGTTTTCGTACTTCTGCACTGCTCCCCTTCTCTCTATGGCCTCTGCACCCCTCCTCTATCTCATTCATTTTCTCCTCCACATGACAGGTCAATCTGGATCGATTTCATCTGCCCTCGACGACTGAGACCAACATCCTGGCACCCAGAAATAGAGCTCTCTGTGATAGAAGAGCCTCCGACCAAGCGTTACCGTTAGCACGCAGCTCTGAGAACGGCTGAGTGAGAGAAGATGGGGGAACTAAACCATTTAGAAAACATTTACAGGATGTAATTTACTGCACTGATGAACTACACTGATATAGGGAAGCAAAATGCATGAGAAATGGATTGTGACTAGATGTGGTTTGTTTAGGTGACACTGTTTCAGCAAGTTTCACCTAAACCATCCTGCCATACACTGGCCACACGGTTGGTGGCATTGCCTACCTGTTACAGCATGCTTATGTGATCACACGCACATGCACACACACACACATACAGACACAATCACACACAAGCCTGCTTCCTCCAATCTATATTTGCACACAGCTCTCTTTCTCACAGCCTATTTCACACACTTACTGTGCATATACACACACCTGGTGTTTTATCTTTGTCAGCATATTCTGGGTCCTTCAACCCTCTGCTGGGCTCTGAACTCCAGTATCTCTTTGCATGGCGAACCCCTGAGGTGTGCCTGCCTTCATAACACACACACACACACACACACACACACACACACACACACACACACACACACACACACACACACACACACACACACACACACACACACACACACACACACACCAGTTGCAGGTGAGACACACTGGCAGCCTCATACCAACGTTAACCTCTCTTTATCTCCTTGCCATCCCAACATCTCACAGTGTAAATACATTTCTGCCTGGAAAATTCTTTTTCCCTTGCATTGGTGGGCTAGAGGCGCAGTGACACAGTGTCCTGGTGGTGTCTATAGGCAGTCCAGGCTGGAGTCAGGACACTCTTTCCCCAGGCAAGGACACAGAGACCTGGCTCTCCATCTCCATCACTCAGCCTGTCCTCCTGGAGCTACGTGGCCAGACTGCTCATCGCCCTCCCCCACCTCCTCATATGCATGGATTTGCATAAAACAAAGACATGGCTCTGCCTGCAACGTCTGCCTTGGTTGAAACTGCTAAGAGCAGGATCGACCAGACCACACCGCACACAGCCCCTCTAAGCTCGGCTGGCAGGTTGTCAGAGCGCTACATCAGTATAGCGCAGCGGCGTGGCAAGGGAACTGAGATTTACGAGGCTGACTAAGATAGACACCCTCATGGTTTTCCACTTTCATTCGTTTAACATCCGTTCCCTTGGCATTGTTTATATTCTACACCCCTTAGCAGTGAGCAGAGGGCACCTAATTCACAGTGATGACGTGGGAGGAGAATCAGAGCACTTAAAACACTTCATCTAAAGATGATTTGTCCTTGTCTTCCCTGATGGCTTTTGTCCTGCTTCCCCTCCTGAAGTTAAGTGAAGCTGGAGAAAGGCCAGCTTCTGATCCCACACCCCACTTAGACACAATCAAGTAAATAACACTGCATACAAGTACATGTACAGTAACACACATACATACATTCTACTTCACCAAGGTACAAAGTCATGAATACAAGCTTAAACCTTCTCTCATCCTCATGTGTCATGACCAAGCACATCACAGCGTTTGCTATGGAACAATCAGTGAAGCCATTACAGGAACAATTAGGTTTGCAATATACATTTACCCAGTTTCCTCTCTGTCTCTGTAAATTGATTTCAGGACTAGAAGCTTATTCTTTACTCTGCCTCTCTCCTGCTGTCCGACACTCTGCTTTTTCTCTCTGCCTTTTTCACCCAAAATCTCAACATACGATTTACATTTAAATGAGTGGCTATAATGTGCTGGTTTTGCTGTTGATCCAGGATGACTGATATTGTCATATCTCTTCTGTGTGTGTGTGTGTGTGTGTGTGTGTGTGTGTGTGTCTTGGATTTAAATAAGTTGGGAAAATGCATATAGTACTCTGCAAAGTTAAGAAACTGTGGTGATAGAGAGAGATGGGATGGAGAGAGATACTGTATTGGCAACATAAAGAAGGTGTGTGCTCTTTAGCGTATGAATAGGAATTGACAAACTATAGTACATTATGTATCTATTATGCCTTACAGACATTTGTAATATGCTATAAAACACTCAATATTATACTGTATGTGGTGACTGTGTCCTCTCTCTATTTAATATGAGAGTCTAATATTAATGAATAATTAATATGGATTTCATTGTGTAGGTGTATAATAGGAAACAACGTGACCAGTAATAATTCTGTATATTATTATTTGTACAGCTGTGATCATTTTTTTTAAAGCTTGTTTTACAAATCTGACGTCACTCACTATTATGAAGTTGAAATTAAAGGGGAAAGAAAAAACAAAAAAGCTGAGAGAGATCAAGTGAAAAGTGTTTTACCTCAGAGAGCCAAGGGCACGGACGATTGGGGCTTGAAATCACAGATGGAGGAATTTTCTGGATGACCTAAAGGAGCAGATAAGATTGGACAAAACCTATGAGAATAGAGAAATGAATATCAAGGCAAATACACATGCTGTCTTCTTCTGTGCTTCCTCTGTTTCTTCTACTGTGTGTGTCACTCTCTGCTACCCTGTCAGACACAGACATACTGAAACGCACAAACAATCACAGAAAAACAAGTAGATCCATTCCGAGCGAGATTCACTCTCACCTTGTCTGTCTGGTGAAACACAGTACATGTATCATAGTAAGCGTTTGATGCGGAGGGAAATGTAAAAATTTGCATGCAAATAGATTCTACAGGCAGAACCCATGCATCAAAACACTGTAACCACGAGAGAGAAAGCTAAAATATCTAAGCATAAAGTGTGCCGTCACACAGAAAAAGCAAAAGAGTTCTATGCCAAGGCTGTTACTCCTGTTCATCTCATTAAATTACATAATTAATTGTTCTAAAAGGGAGGGAGTTTATCATGCAGACAAATAAACACTGGAGGGTGTTAATGTCTGACTCCCCTACTACCTCGTGACGGACACTTTCACAAGCACCCTCCTCAGAACACACACAAGTAAGCATGTTGCTCCAGGCAGGTCCGAATACAGTTATTCATATTTCCTATAAATGTTTCTACACAAGTAAAAACACTAGCTTAGCTCTTAGCTCTTAGGGGCCTGATGCCAAGTAGGGTCCCTTTTAAAATGCTGTGGAAAATGACAGTTGTGGAAATACTTTGCCCATGCACTGCAGTAGAGGAAATTTTAAATCATTGGATTTTCAAATAAATGCCACATAACTCAGTGCTACATAGTTTATAGAACCTGCAGGAAAACAGCAGTAATGCAGCATGATGATATTAGTACTGCAGCAGAAAAACAAGTCATTGCATCTAAATCACAAAGTGTAAACTTTCATTAGAGTGACAGATTTTTCTAAAACACTGTGAAAAGGCAACAACTTATGTTTGAAAAAAGACAGAAAGTCGTCCGCATGAACAAATAGCTGATTGAAGAATACTCTCCATGTAAAAACAAATGGCTTAATATTGATCATTCTTCTTCTTCTCTGTAAAAGACTAAACCCTCATTTGAGGTGTTTCTCATGTGCATTGCTCTGTTGCAGTAAAATCACACTTTAGAAATAATAATAACTTAAAATGCCAATAAAACATTTATGGATTGAAACTGTGATTTTGGTCATCACGCTGCATGGCCTGCTCCTCATTCCCCACACCAGACTCTGTACCTCTGGAGACAGAGTCTTTAGTGTTGCAGCCCCATCCCTCTGGAACACCCTCCCTGCAGATATTCGAAATCCTACATCCCTGGAAATTTTAAAAAAACTCCTGAAACACCACCTGTTTACCACAGCCTACAACCTGCCTAGTGTCCTTGAGTTTCAGGAAAGGTGCTATATAAATAAAAGTTATTATTATTATTATTATTATTATATATCTCAGTTTTATTTGTAGACATTTGAAAAAATGTATGCTACTTGGAAAGACTAAATCCCTTACATTTTTTGTCACCTTTTGTGCAATGGGACTGCTGAGAGATGGTGTTGCATTTATTTAAGTCCCAGCCTCTTGGTTTGGGTCCATTTACAGACATATAAAATTACCCCAGCAAGTCCCGACCACCTCATTACCAACATAACCTGCAGCCAGTCTTTCAAGGACAACTCTCTAATGACACCGCGCATATCCGCTTAATGTCTATTTGATGCACACTGAGACTTTCTGCCACAAAGAAAGAAAGACATGTATAGAAAGAGCAAAGCTTACTCTGATCAACTAAGCAGCTTAATTGATCCCTGATGTGTGTTTAATTCTAAAGAAGTGAGTGTTTCTGTACTATACCTCTCATATCATCTGTAAAGTGAGAGAAATTTTGGTTGTCTCTGTATCTGCGATGAATCTGGTCACATTTGCAGATGTGGCTGCCACCTGGTTGTGCTGAGACACCTGACTACTGTTACTGTAATCTACCTGCACAACCGCTATATCCTCTATCTGCATTGCTGTTTTTCAGTTTTGTAATTTCTCAAAAAAAATTAAAATATCTTAACTTTATGAAATACATACACTAAAATTCAATTATATGATTATTTGAATATGTATTTAATTATTTATTTTTTTAAAGAGGCAGCATGGCCTTAAGAATATGAGCAGTACATGTATGTTTTTGTATTGCCTTTTTTAGAGCAGCAAAGAATGACAGGAAAGGGGGAGAGAAAGAGAGAGAGGATGACCGCAGGTCGAATTCGAACCCGGGCTACTGCCAAGGACTCTACACCGCATGGGGCGCACGCTCCACCGGGTGGGCTAGAGGTCGCCCCAGTGTATGTATGTGAGGAAAGGTTCAACCCGAGCAAACACTAAAAGGATAAAACTGAAATAAGACAGAAAGAATGGGGATAACATCAAGCAAAAGTTAACTTCTTATCAAAAATGCACACTGACCTTACGGTTACAAACTGAACAATAACTTAAATCTTTTCAGATCTTTAAAATGACATTGTGATATTCGTTTTTACACTTTCCACACATCTTTTTTAAGTAAAAAACAAGCTAACTAAAAACAAAATATTACAAAAATTCAATTATTTTGGATAAGGAATAATACATATTTTCTTTAAAAAGCACAATTGGAATCGATGGTATTTCTCAGATTTGATATGTTCTTTTTACCATAATTAAACTGTAAACTTGAGACTGACACTGAAAATCCCAATGTAGCACACCCAGTCTGACTCACTGGATTTAGAAGATAGAATGAGTTTTGCTTCAGCACCACTGCTTGTTTTGTTGTGTCTTTGCAACACCCAAAATGGAATCCTTGAATGATGTGGGTGTAAGAATATAATGAACTGCTGTTAGTGATCATCGTGGCTGCCACGAACACTACCAAACAATTCCCATTAAACTCCAGTAATTAGTTAAACCCACTACAAAGGCTGTTTTACTTTTATCATCCCTATTTCCACTTGACAGTGACTCAGTGGCTTTTTCTGTTCAGCTGGGATGAAAAAAGAAAAATGTTTGGCAGCACGAAACTACACCTACCAGGCTTCGGCTGGTGCCCTGTTCTACATATTTTTAGGAAACACTTGTGCTGCATACATGTAAGGACATAAACACGTTTTGTGTATTTAAACCTACTGTATATGAGTCATCAAGTGGGAGCTGAGTCATTTTAACACATTACCTAATGACAAGGAACACTTCTACTAAAAGTTTTTTTGTGTTAAAGTAATTTGACTTTGTTCCAATCCTCAAAAACATACTTGTGTAAATAAAACAAAGTATGCTGCAATAGTAACCCTCTTAGGCAGTGGTGACATACAGGAAATGGGTTGAAAAAAAAAAATGGCAGTGACTAGTCTTGAATTGACTGTGTACTGTACCATGTCGGATGTGCATGTACATCTTATTCAGTGGGTTCTGGGCAGAGGAAATGAGCTTGAGCTCCCCAGGGCAGGGATTACTCTAATGACTTTGAGAGCAGCCTTGTGCACTGTAACTTTTGACCTCTGCTCATCCTCTTCTCAAAAAGACGACATGAGACACACACACACACACACGCATTCACAGACACATAGGCCTACACGTACATGTACACATACAAGCACACATATTATGCACACAGGCATTAATCGACCTAGCACACCGGCCGGCGTAAGTTAAGAGATGCAGAATCACACAAACAGCAACACAACAGATCCTCTCCAGCCCTTCCTGTGGCACCATCTTAAGCCTGGGAGAATTCAGACCCCCAACTAGCTCTTATTTTCGGGTCTGTCAACTGGCGTAATGCTACTTGAGAGAACGTCGTGCTGCATCTTATGCTATCAGCCCGCATAGAGCCAATGTTCCATATGAGTGCATCACTGGAAAATCGATAGATTTATCACTTGCATAACCACTGCGCACTGGTGCCACAGATATAACGGGAAACATATTTTGCAAATCAGATCTGTCTTCATGCAGATGTCATTTAGCTGGGAGACTGAAGTATTTGAATCATATAAGTACTAGAATACAGAGAAACACAAGGAACATCATGCCGTGAAACAAAAGAGGGCAAATCTATGCAGGGCCATTTATTGTTTGTCTGGTGCGTGTAGGCTTGTGAGTGTGTTTTCATTTCTAGTCTCTGTGTGGTGAGTGTGCTTTCAGTTCTAGTTCATGGACATTAGATGTCTAACTGCTCTATCCCAATAAGGAAACAATCAAAATAAACAAGCTAAAGAGTCAAACAGGGCAGCCTTAAACAGAAACCAAATTTTCATTTTTTACATGCCACTCTAAACACATAAAAAAACACCACAAAAAATGCACAGCCTTAAGAGAAGCAAAGCCTAACTCCTAAATAAAGAAAAAAACATTCTCTTTTTGAAATGTCAAGTAAAGACATTTTCTTTAAAGGGGAAAAAGGCAAACAATTATCCTCCCTGTAGTCATTCAATACATTCTTGTGGTTAATAGGAAATATTAAAATATAGCAGCGCTACTGCTTAGATCAAATAGATGTAATTATATAAATTGAGGAAGAAGGAGAACGGCTTGGCTGTAAATTGCATGGTGTGTGCATGCTAAGACCCAACACTGGCACAGCTGCATGGAGCTGCACTCACGATTTATCATCTCTACATCGCAGGAGCCAGTGGCCCACACCACTATTAATCATCAGCAAAATCATTTAATTCAGCCCAAGCCCGACTATTGTCTCAGTCTCTCCCCTCACTCTGGGCAAATCAGCCACCACAGCAGCAGCACGCACCTCAGAGGAAATCACACAAAACAGAGTGGGATACAAGTGTTGGGTTAAAACTGGCATTATTATTATTTTTTATTTTTTTTGACAAGCTGTGCAGCACATCATTCCTGGCAGATGGCTTTTTTGGGGGTAAATTTAACATATATGAAATTTATAACTGTTTTTAACTACTGTTCATAGTATAGAATAACAGTTGATCACTCAGTGCTTTGATAACACACTGATAATGTGGTTCATTTTCATGAAAGGTGCCCTTTGTGTATATCATTTGCTCACAGCCGTGCACACACAAACTGTGGCTAAGTTGCAAAAAGCTGACAAATCCAGACTAAATCTGTCCGCAGAAACCTTAGTGTTTCTTCAAAGTGGATTTTGGCACGTGGGTCTTCTTATTTCAACAAACAAATTGTTCTGGAACAGTGAAACAAGATGCCCACAAGGCTATTCTTTGTCCCAGAACTTACAAAAGAACTTTTCCTCTTGTGTTTCAGAAAAGTGGCCTTTTCAGTTAGTGCACCAGTGTCCAAACACCAACTGTAATGCACGATTGGGTACAGCAGCGCTGAGCCTCTTTCTGCCCACCGCAGCGGCTGACTTACATTGGCACCTTCTCCAGCACCCCCACACATGCCTGACATGCCCTCACTGCACCCCCCTCTCCGAGAGCATGTCTGCTCCATGCCCACTGACAAACAGGATAAAGCGGGGTGAAATTGGGAAAGCCAAACAGTGACAGGCTAATGACAGTAAGCACACAGTGTCCAAAAAACACAGACACAACACACATACACAGATCAGGAAGCAAGCAATGTGAAAAAGGGCAAATGGACGGATCAAATATACAGAACATGCAGAGCCACGAGAGATTCACAGAGATATGCCATCCCCATATACTGTCCTTCAGGGAAAACACACATTCACACCTATTTAAGTTCACAGACATGAATGCACACCCATACACACACAATCACAGAGACAGAGAGACTCACATACATCACTTATCACAGGTCACATTCTACAATAAAATGAACATGATGTAATTATATTATACAAACCATACTGGGCTTCCATAATCACAAATGAGGGTGTAATTCATTAACCAAAATAATTTAAATAAGGCTATTTCATTCTACATAATGTGATTGTATATATGATTTAGAATGGAAATGGAGTGGAAAACAAAAAATGACAACAAATAGGAGTTCAGTCTAAGTCTACATTTTGGGATCATTATAGTGTAAAAAAAATATGAAACCTGTAGGCCTATCAGACAATTTGGGTAGTCTAAATGTATAAATAACTAAAAATGATGTTTCTAATTTGTTTAGGGTGGCCTGTTTAAATTAGGAAAACACATTCAAAAGGGCGACAGCTAACAAATGAGCAAATAAACAGTGTTAATAGTGCAGTAATCTCAATCACGTTGTGATTCTAGTTTCACTATGTTTCAATCACAAAACCGTTCTCAGGACAAGTCAAAAGAAAAGTGAGAAACTTATTGAAGACAATTACATACCTTTATTGCATATCATTTAATTGTATGAAATGAAAAAACGAGCACATATGAACATCACATATGGTTAGTGAGTGAAATAATTTTGCACAGCAAAATATATATATATATACTATATAAGATGAAAGATTAATTAACATATTTTCAAGATTTATTGGCGAATGGTACTCCCTCATTTTGTACATGCAGGGTGTCAATCCCTGACAATCTAAACAATGTCCAGACATTATTGATTATAATAATTGTTATTGCTTTGCAAATATTGAGTTCGTTTAAGACAAAACAACAGTCTCTCCTGAACTGATAATAAAATATTAAAATGTTACGATTGAGTCATAACAGAATGTCAAACGTATCTTCTTGAGATGTAGAGAATCCGAACTTTTTCCTGAATTTCCGAGAATATTTAGTGCATTTCAGTCCAAAATACGTCAATTTGTTGAAGACACAAAAGCATTGCAATTTATTTTCACTTCTCCAACAATACTTTTTGAAATACAATAGGGAAATGTGTGGCGGAGCTCTCACACTTCTGTTTGACGCACATGCTGCAAAAGCGCTGTTTATGCACTGCACAATACTGCTCATTGTAGCCTATAAATTGGAACCGAGCCAATTTTTTTTAAACCACTGTTAAAAAATACTGTTGTGCAGCAATAACCTTTTTAATTATCGAATAATATGCTTCAACCTGTAGCACGCTATCTTTTGCAACTTATAAAACTTTGTACTTAAATTACGCTTTAAAATGTATTTAAAGGTTGTCAAATGCAGAGTGGAATATCTTTAAATAACAATATAGGCTTTAAGCAACAGACTAAACTTCCAAGAAAGGGATCGGTGATTTCCTTAATAGTGAAGTCTTTTCTTTTTTCCCCTCCGCCGATCAACTTCCATCAGGAATGCATAGCGCATTCACTGCAGCCTAATGACAGCCGGTGGTGGTGCACTTCAACACAGCTGAAATGCACTTCGATAAGAGGGGTGGGAAGTCCTGTCACTTTTTTGTTGCTGTCCCAAAAAAGTGAGGAGGCCATAAATGAAGTATGAATGCCATGCTGGAGTCATCCGACAAGAAGGATCTTCAAGCACAGAAAGAAAAAAAAAAAAACCATACATGTCCAGCATGCAGGGGAAGTTCAATAAGACATCTCTTTAAAAACAATGAATAGTTTGTAATGAATATTGTCTTTTGTTGCTCAACACAAAAGCAAGCACACGCATGAGATGAGGTGGCGTCAAACGGCAGGCTCGCAATCCTCCAAGTTTGGCAAAAAAGAAAAGAAAAAAAAGGTTTAAAAAAAAAAAAGACCAAAAACATATTGTCGATGGATGCAGTTTTGACAAGAATCTGTACACTGAATTCAAAGTAAAATGATGAAAAAGGACAAGTTGATGAACTTCAAAAGGAGTATACTTAGTGCTTGCATGCACACTTCGTATAGCCTACTGCAGCATTAAGTTGGATCAACTTTCAAAAATCATATTTTACTCAAACACTGCAAATCTAATGAACAACGACGAAAGAAATCTTGACAAACAGGCTATGCATAATATAGACTGAGTATGATAGCAAAACGTAGATGTTCTTAATATGCCTCTCAAAAATAAAAAACACGGATGACTAAGCCCTCCAAATCTAAAAACAGTCGCAGACGTTTAGAAAAAAAAAAGTATAAAATTAAAAAAAGAAGAAAAGTTGACAAGTTAGTTCTTGGTCTATAGGCATTTGCGCCAAATGAAAAAAGTTTCATAATGAAAACTTTTGTTAAGTGGGGGTGAGTAACCCTATTCTTTTTTTTTTTTTTTTTTCACGATAATGTCGAGACTCACATGAAAAACTCCGGGGATGAAGGGTTGTTGTCACTGCTGGATCCATTTTCTCTGAAGCCGTTGCTGATGAGCTTCTCATACTTTTCTTTGTACGCGTCCCTCTCCCGGACCAGCCTGGAGATCTCCTGCTTTAGGTGATCGACCTGCTGGACGAGTTGCGTCTTCTCTCCCTCCAGGACGTGCCGCTGCTGGACCCGCTTGAACCGGCAGGACTGCGCGTAGCCTCTGTTCTTTAGGGTCCTCCTCTTCTGTTTCAATCTGATCACTTCTTCCTTGCTGACCCCCCGTAGCTGCCGGTTGAGCTCCCGCACTGACATGCTGACCAGCTGGTCGTCTGAAAAACGGTCATCCAAGCGCATGTGTGGGTGAATTGTCCCAGAAGTGCCGTTGGACTGGACGCCAGGTGCTTGGTGGTGGCTGTTGCTGTGGTGGTGATGGTGGTGGTGGTGGTGCTGCCCTCCGTTCTGAGCGGCTGCCGCAGCGATAACGGCCGACACCACCGCCGCTGCGGACCCCATCTCTTCCCCGGCCATGGTGCCTCCTGCTCCGGCTGCGCCAGCAAACTGCTGGCCCCTTGCATAGCCATCGAATGACTGGAGCTGGTGACTGCTGTTGATCAGCGCCTCGACTGCGTCTTCGGGGCTGAAGCCCAGCGCCTCTGGATTCAACTGCTGTTGATAACCGGACATCCAGTAGAAATCCTCTATGTGTGTCTTCTGCTCGCTCCCCGAGCCCGGACTGGGCGCCGAGAAGCTTGGGGAAGGGGGCACCGAGCTGCACGGCGTGCTCATCGGGGTGGAAGACAAGGATCCCCCGGCGATAAGGCGACTGCACTGGCTGATGTTGCGATCGGGCTCCACCGGCTCCTTTTTCACTTCAAACTTCATCAGATCGAAGTCATTAACATATTCCATGGCCAGGGGACTGGTGGGCAGGTCGGAGTTGCTCATTGCCAGCTCTGATGCCATCCTCTTGCTGCTGACAGTCCTCCAAGTGGGGTGAAGAGCAGCTGTCAAACTGGGTTGGCTGGAAAGAACGTGAGCCAGTTTGATTTTTAAGCGTTTGTCTTGAAACTGAAAAATGAGGTTTTCAGCGTCCTTTTTGCAGCCGCGGACTTGCAGGCGTGTGAGAGTAGTTTTTCTTTGCAGAGTCTATTGCACAGACACACCAGTGCCGCGCGCACGAGTAGCGGAGTCCTTTTTCAGCATGTGGAATTCGGCGGTTTTGTATTTCAAACATTTAACACTTTACGGGTTCTTCATTAATACATTGCGCAAGCGGAGAGGGAGAAACGCCGAAAGTAGGGGAGTGAATGCAGCCTCGCACGTTACAAGGTGCTGACTGGAGGGGCGATTTTTTAGAGGGATCACACAGCAGATGAGTTTAAGAGCATTGTAGCTGCCCTGACGTCAGTCTGGAAATAGGAAATTGACTCGGACGAAGAGCCAATAGGGTCGCACACTCCGAGAGCTAATTAACATATTAGCAGCAGAAACAAAACTTTTCGCAACTGTCAAAGGCCATCAGCTGACTGTCAGCTGGGACACTGACTTTTAACTCTTTGACTACTATTGTTTAAATCAGTGAAATTAAGTGAAGTTTGCATGATGTAAACTCATTAACATGTGAGTCCTAATGTAAAGCATAGAGAGGCGAGAACACAAAGAAAGAAAGAAAGAAAATAAGAAAAAAACAAAGAAAGAAACAAAGAAACGGATAGATAGATAGATTTTTACATGTACAGTGTATCATAACTGTAGACGTATTAATCAATAGTTAGAGTATTTAACTGTTTGCTTATGTAGGCTACTTCATTTATATGTTTTTAATGCAGTATATTATATTTTTACAGTTTGTCTCTCCTATAAAAATCACTTAAACGTATCAATGACAACCTCTACAATTGTTGTTATTTTATAGCACAAATAACTAGGCTATATAAAACACAAGTGCCATTTCAGAGACAACTGACCAAAAATATGAAAGGTGAATTGAAGTGATTTGTCAAGCCTCTGCGCACCATAATAAAACTCAACACTGCCACCTTTTGGACATACCAGGGCATTGGATTCCCCTTTCTATCCGAAAAATAGTCCACACAAATGTCAAACAAAGCATAAAATATGCTATAAAAAGATGAAAAACACATACAAACACACATACATACATACACATTATATTTATGTTCTTTATTTCATCCAGAAAACACTTGTGAATTGTAAAGGAGTTATGTAAGCAAGGCAAACCTGTGTAAGAAGTCATGTCATTGGAAGTGAATGCAAGTGAACCCAGTGTTCCATCCAAACTGATATTATGTCCCACAGCCATAAAAAAATCACTTTATCTATGCCCTGGCCAAGGCGTTTTAGGTGGAGTCATATAAACCTCTCTTGTACATTGCATGTTATCTCAGTTCAGAGGTCTCCTACTTTTAATTGACTCATGTACAACAGTAACATAAGGCAGTCAGGGTATTCCTAGTTTCCATATCACTGTGTCCTGTATAGTTAGGGGATCATGATGGGCTTAACCATGTGAATCATTTTTTTGTATTTTAGCTGGAGGTTACATATAGACCTTTGTGATGCTTTTTATATATTCTTATTTCATACATTTATAGAACAGACAACTTGGTTCACTGCTGGTGTGAAGTGATTCAGACACATACAGTTTCAGCAGACTGGCTCGTGAATGAGAATTATGATGACGTTCCTGATATAGAACCACCTAATGCTAATTTTTTTCAGCTTGATTGTTATGCATTAGCCTGGATTCATCAACAAGGATGACATTACTTTTGGATTTATACTCTTAAGTCTGAGTTCCCTATTGTATTTTCTGATCAACTGATGACACATGGCAGTTTACTCATTCAATAATAATGCAATTTGTTTAGGTAAAGAGTGATGTAAGCTATAAGGCTTGGTCTCGCTGGCCACTCAGTGTTTCTTTTGTGGCCTCTTTTGACATGGTGCTGACAAATAACCATTTCTTTCCTGTGACAAAAGCCTATAATCATGGTCTCTCTCTCTCTCTCTCTCTCTCTCTCTCTCTCTCTCTCTCTCTCTCTCTCTCTCTCTCCAAGTGTATGATCTCATCGTTGCGACTATATTATTTTTAGATTCCTGGGAGCACAACATTTAATGATAGGCCAAATCAGTCACGTCCCTGCTGCCAAAAGCTGTGGAAGATGATACTGCCAATCAGGCGGATATTTTCATAAGCTTAAGGAGTTCAACACTTTCACAATGGTTGTCCAAAACTGTAGCTGACATTTTGTTTTTTAGCTTCCTCTGTTTTAAAATGTAGTGGAAACACTCTCTTTTTCAATCTGTCTCTCTTTTTTATGTGGATATGTGATGTCATAACTGCTATAGTAAGTGCACAAACATACGACAGATGCTGTATGTACTGTAAGTATCTTAACAAAATTTAGATTTACAATTGTGAAATACGGAATTAAATATTCTCCTGCTACTACTGCTAAAGGTTAGCAGACTGTTTATGAAAGAAACAAAAATAAAGCCAACCAAAAACACGTATCATTGCCAGTTGCTAAATGTTCCAGTAAAGGGGTAAATGGATGCAAGTTATTATAACACTGTGCGTGTGGCTCAAACAAAACTCAAATAGAACCCTATTGTTTCTATTCCCATTCTGTTGCCTTGTCATCTGTTTGGGCTTACCTGTTCATGGGAAGGCACAGCAGTGGCCCGTTCCCTGGGGTACGGCCACAGCAGAGCGAGACTAATACACAAACGAATGGAGAGCTCATTAGTCATGACAGAAGAAAGTGGCGGACTTAATTTAGCGGCTTTTGTGCCTCTGAAGTTATTGATGATGCAGAGCTGAGATCTACATGGAGAGGAATCGGGCCACTGTTAAAAGAAGACAGGTTGTTTGAGATGTAAAAAATTACAATATCATTAAAAGGGTCCATCCCATTTTATTATACTTTTAAATTATTCTTAAAACTAGAGGATTTCTGAAAGTAAAGCAACCACGTGAAACAGAAGAGTGTGTTTGTTAGAGCACTGTAGCAAATATGACATTCTCATCATTAGCGTTGATCAGGTTTGGTGGCCTCACTGTTGCAAAGTTCAGAATTAAAAGTCAGATTTAATGCAAGCTTTTTACAACGTTATACACATACATTTCCAGTGTGTTTAAAATCCCTTTGTCAACTTTTGGACTGATTAATGACATATTATCATCTGGCGTTAACTGAAAATGTGTTTAGAGACATTTATGAGGCATTTACTGTATTTAGATTTGCAAATACTAAATCTTAAGGACTTCCTTAGGAGTTTCCTTGGAACATCTTATTGCTATTAAGGCTTCTTTTGAATAAGTTGAAACAACAACAAAAATGTTATAAAGATTACATAACGCTTTATATACATTTTTTTGCAGTGTGATGTGGCTTTGATAATACAAGATGACTTCTGGTTTTGTCTTGGAGTGGTCTAGGGTCAGCCAACAGTGTTGCCGGTCCCAGATTCAAACCCCTTTTTTACCAGCCTCTTGTCAGTTTATTGGCATAAACAGTATACTGTTAGGATTGCACATCTTTTTTTTTTTTTTTTTTTAAGTGATCAGGGCCAAGTTGTAATGTCCCCGTTTACACACTTACAAACTTTGACACACACTCCTGATAAGTCCATGAGGGCTCAGAGCTGTCCCACTGTGAAATTGGCAAGTGTTTAAGGGCTCTCTGATTGACTTTTCTTTTTACTCTTTATACACACTTTCCATGAGTCTGCAGACTTTGCTTCGGTGACAAACCTGCAATACATATAATTTAGATATGTTCTCCTGTGTTTTAATGCACCTATTGTAAGTTGCTGAATAATGTATTTTTTTTTACATTACATTGCTAAATGTGATGTAATATAAAATGGGAAAGACAGTGGAAATGTGCATCATGAAAGAAAGAAAGCGGAAAGTTAATATTTCCTTTTAACTATAAACACACACATATTGTTAACCAGCAC
This sequence comes from Perca fluviatilis, assembly GCF_010015445.1. Lineage (NCBI taxonomy): Eukaryota > Metazoa > Chordata > Actinopteri > Perciformes > Percidae > Perca > Perca fluviatilis. Next base: position 28,850,561 of record NC_053114.1, read on the forward strand.
TATGTATGCATACTTGTTTGTCATATGATGGCAAGATGGTGACTTCCAAATACTTGGATTGGTTCAACAGAAGTGTTTAGCTTATAAACAGGGAGCAAACAACAAAACCCAACGTGGAGCCATAACACGCTCCTGCGCTTAGGATGATGTCACGGGTGAGGGTTTAGTGGGTTATCTGATTTTCCAATACTCAGACAGTGGTGAGAATTGTCTTTGAGCAACAGACCAGACAATGAGTTTAAAAAAGAAATCAGAATCACTGAAGTTTAAAATCAACCTTGTTAGAAGTAAACATCAGGGAATGGTCCCATAAATGTCCTCTCTGTCCTGGGTGAAAGACATGAACATACAACTTGCATTGACTCTTGTCTATAGGGACACTTCTTAAGTTTGTTGAGATACTGTATGCAAGACATCTGCCAAAAGCTTGCAGTAATCTTCTAAAAAAAGTTGAAATTTAAACAAATTCAATCCTTTAACCTAAACTCTGCAATAACATGAAGAATATAATTAAGATTAGACTATTAGTGGGGGTATCAGTCTGAACTCGTCTCATTCTGGTGAGAGACAGAGGCGACTGAGTGGAAAGAGCAGAGGTCAGTGAATTGTTTGCTGTATGTCTGTTAGACTGTGTGTGTATGTGTATGTGTGTGTGTGTGTGTGTGTGTGTGTGTGTGTGGTTGTGGGGGTTGCTTAGTTCCAGTCAGGGCTTGATAAGGCCATCTAATCAGCCTCTTTACATTCCAACACTTTGTAGCCACCCCTAACCTGAGCCTATTACTGTATCCATGTCTGCATTGGTGAATACCTGAAAGCTGATAGCCCCTACAAACACACATGCAACACAGGTGAAATAATAGAGCCATACACTTTTAATATGAATTATTCTTTTTTGTTTGAGCACCGCTTTAACTTTAAGATGAAGAAGACAGAAACACTACCTGTGCTTTACGTCTCCGTTAACATGAAGGGCTGGTAATGCTCTGGGGCAATGCAATTTAATCAACAGTTTAGTGAGAACAACAAAGCTGGAATATCAATTGCCACCCCACCAACAGAATGTGGGCACAGCCATGGCATAATTACCTTAATCCATTAGTCAGAAGAAGGGTGAGGCTGCAAAGGGTGGGACAGAGGACAGAGCAGACAAAACAAGGTCAGGAAGAGAGCAAATCTGTAGTCTGAGTTGGATTTTGGATGGCCTCTCTGACAATGGTGGAAAGTATTTGGTAGGCTACAGCTAGTGGGCTTTGTGTGACTGGAGAACTCCAGTGTACGACCCCGAGTCTGTATCGGTTCTGTGGCTTGAGGGCGAGGGACCGGCAGTAAACCAGTGAATGTGTTACAGTGCTGTGAACAGCAGAGTCACACGTGTTTTCTAGACTGTCTCAGTTTCACATGACCAGGGATGACAGAGTTTTGAGGTTTAATATCTCATATTTATTCCACTTCCCCTTCCAACTGAATATTTGTCAAGTTAAATAACATGGTTGCTAATTAATACTGTGTGGCCTGTAAATGTAGGCTACTCTGTTCACCACATATAGAGTAATCGAAGGAGACTGGTCAATATTGCACAAGAGTTGGCAGAGTGGCTTGCATATTAGCCATAATTGCATTCACATGAACATAATGTATTGGTTTGCTGTCATGTGTAAGGTTAATGTGTATAGCAATTTAATGGCATATTAACTGTTGGATAGCTTTCAGGGGTTATCTCCTTTGGACATCCTCAATGCTTTAACGCAACTTAGACTTTCATCTCCAACTGTGTGTGTGTTGTGTGTGTGTGTGTGTGTGTGTGTGTGTGTGTGTGTGTGTGTGTGATGCTTGAGCGTGCCTGTTAACCTGTGTATCTATATGTGTGTGTGTGTGCCACAATTACTTACAGTACAACAAAACAGTTTTCTACTAGACCAAACAAAGTTATACTTTACATGATAACAAATTTAGGCTCTGAGAGTCTGAGAGCAGTTATTTTGTAACAGAGAAAACATTTTTAATCACGTCATTCTTTTTGTACTGGTTTAAAATTGAGTAGTATAGGAGCAAATAATGCAAATCAACATAAATACTTAATATGACCACAAACATTATCATAAAGTTACCAACACTTCTCTTACTGGCTAAACAACAAAATCCAAAAGGTCGAGATTGTGTTAGGGATATAGTATTGGCTTGCATTAGATTGTATGTAAATGCATACAATATTTTCGTGTCCACCTCTTTAAAGTTAGGGCCAATAGGAATTACATCAATGTATTCGGCCAGTCTCTTGCCTCCACCCCCCAGCTGCTACTGTAGCCTAGAACTGACACTAATATTAAAGTATCATTTTCACAATTACAGAGAGTTAGCAAGCTTATTACAGCAGAGATCCAATAGAAATATAAGAGACTTTTTAGCCCCCTAGCTGAAATGCTTTGCCCTGCCGTCTGATGTTGAGCACATGAAAATGTGCAGAAAAGAAATGTGTGGTGAGTTTGTGTGTGTATGGCGAGTGGTAGCTGTGGAAGATAACACACTAATGACATGTCCACATTTATAGTAAGTAAACAGACGATCACACTGAGTATATGTTTAGTTTTTTGTTGTTGTTTATCTCACAGATATAACCTTATCTATGATGTTTTCCGATTAATTTCTCATCTCTTACAGGGTAATTACACTGAACTTAATGAAATCATCTATTCATTGCCATCTGGTCATTCAATGTTTATCAAATATGCCATTACAGGCCACTGACACAGTGACGACAAACAGGAGTAATGGCTGTCTGCCTAAACTACTGTTTGATAAAAGCGGCATCATTTCTAGAAGGGGTTACCGAAAAAAATCTGTCCTCAAGTCTTATTCTTCTCTTATATAACAGAGTATGTAGAAGTATCAAAATTATTAGAAAAGTAATAACTTTCTTTTTGTTTTAGTTGGTCAGACAGTTCAGCTCAGTGATAAAAGATGACTGCATATTTGTGCATGGATGATCAGGATGCCTCTCTTGTCTTGTGTTCTTCTGATATCATAGATATCTCCAATCACAGTGCACATCACGGACTAACAAGTAAATAGGAACTCACAAGCAGATACAATGACACAAACCAACTCCCAAATGCATGCATGGCTACACAAATGCACATAGGGGGACACACATGCGCATGCTCATAGCCTAATGAGAGATTTTCTGACCTTTCTTCATGTACCCCTGGAGAATATTGATGAATCCCCTTTTAAAAATAACTCTCGCCTTGTAGGGTCATTAAATGATTTACAGTTATTTCACCAACACATAATTATTACATTTATTATGTTGGACTTTACAGCGTTGGGCTATTGTGGTAGGAGATGGACCTTTTAACACACAATAGAGACGATTAAAAGTGTATTTTTTCTGAATACACTTTACTTATGTTCCACTCAGAAGTTAACATCATAGGAAAGAGTTTACAGCTTTTAGAGTGGTGCATTAGCCACTATAAAACTAAACCTGTAGCATTTACGGTGCATTGTCTGATTAGTAAAAGAAAACCTATTAGAGGAGAAGGAGAGACCATAAAGTTTTAGTGTGGGCTCGGGCTAATCATATTTAACTTTCCCATAATATCCTGCAACTTTAAAACTCTGGTCCTGAATTTCAGCCATTTCTAATTTGTAGGATTTGCAATGACATTTAATTTTTTTTAATCGTCATACGATCTAAACCTTTTATGAGGAAAACCTTTGTCACAATGAAACGTGTATGGATGAATTTTGTCCCCTCTCAGATCATTCCTATTACCCGTGTCAAATCAGATGTAATCTAAGATAGTGAGCTAAGTTATCATGGATAATGTCACATTTGGTCTTATGGCAAAAAGACTAATCGCCACATTGAAATTGCAAGGTTATGGAATTATCTTAATCAGAGCTATTTCTGACCTGCAAATGTGTGTTACTTGCTTCACCGTGCTACCCATGTCATTACCAATATTACCAAAGCCTTTGTGTGTTTGAATCCAGCAGTCTGTGTCTGTTCCTAATAATGATATCTTCTCAATTGTTATGCTGCTAAGCTGGTTAAAATGTCATCTGACTGTGATTGTGAGCATGGCCCTTCAAACACTCCCAGTGGGTGAGGCGCTTAATGTTCATTTGAGCCCTGTGTTGAGCACTCAGCATTAAAAACCCGACTGAAGCCCAAATGAAGATGATTTAAATGAACTCATTTGAGGAACATTTAATTACCATTGGAGCATAATTGAATGCATCTCTGAAGTGCTGAGTGATTCCTAATGAAATGAGAAAGACTGGGAAGATACTGACGAGGCTGAGCACAGATGCTGATATTCAGGTCCATTCTCAACCTCCAGGACCGATTAAAAAAGATCAGAGACGCATCTACTGGATAAATAAATCCGTCACTGCTAAATTGTCCTCAAAAGTGCAAAAAAATAAAGCTTATTAACAGGTCTACTGATCCTCTAAAGGTAGCTTTTAGTTCTTTTTTAGGTTGTTTTTGAATGATTCCCACAACAGAATCACAATAAAGTGTAAATTTAATTAATGAATTCCAAAATGTAAGTAGATGTTTAGTTTAAACAGAGATGTCAGTGTAGCGATGGATGAGTTGGCTGGAGTCCCCTATATAACATAGAGGTAGGTAACACAATGGTGCTTGTCCAGTAAAAACCCCTTCTTCTGGACACATGTTGTAAAGCGGAGGCTACTATTGGCCCCACCATTATAGCTTGCATATTTCATGGCTTTTGGAAATTCCCACATGGCAACATCCTGACACCTGCACCATCCATTACAGGGGATCTCATTCTAAGTGTGTATTTGTGCATGTGTTTGAGAAGAAGAGAGAGACGGTGAGTGCATGTAAGTAAATATGTGTCAGTCTTTATGAGTGGCAGAAGCTGCAGCTGCCCCCTCACCCCCTCACCCCCGCACGGCTCTCTCAAAGTCTGGAAGGCCTCAAGGCAGAAGATGCGAAACAAATGCACCTTTTAGCTTCTTGTAGGTTTGAAGCAAACTGTCAAAACTAAATACAGATATAATATTTAAAAAAAAAAAACTGTTCTTTTGTTTCCCCACTTTATGTGTCATCTTCTGTCTCTGTCGAGCTTTTCTGAGAGCCTAGCAGGGTGTTGTTTGTCAAAGTCTATTTTGTATCTGTAACGGGGCTTCAACATAAAGCAAGCGGAAGCTAGTTGGTTAAATGCTGGTAACGCTATTATAAGGTTAAATCTAGAGTATACAAGCCTGCAGTCTGTATGATGAGAGCATTTCCTGCAGAACAATGAGTCTCCAAGCTTGTCTGACAGAGAGACAGACACACAGGAAGATAGAGAGAGAGATAGAGAGAGAGTGAGAGAGAGAAAAACAGAAAGAGAGAGAGAGATCATCATTGCATCTAAACTGCTTGGCAACTAACCAATTGCAAACATAACGCATGATGATAATTCTGAGTCAATGTAATGATTTCAGAACATATTGATACCCTTTACTTTTTGCCAGCATGGCTGTACACACACACACACACACACACACACACACACACACACACACACACACACACACACACACACACACACACACACACACACACACACACACACACACACACACACACACTGTGCATGCAAACATTTACTAACTTCTTATTAGCAAGCACAAGCTCTGCAGCGTTGGGCCTCTGCTACACTTGGGATACATGAGTACAGAAGGGGATACCACTAAATTGAAAATCATCTACCCATTAATGTACATTTGCATGCTTGCCAGCCTCAAGAAAAAGAATTGACAAACAAATTGTCAAATACAATTGTGAATTAATTCCAACAAAAATTGTTAACTTGAACACTAACCTTTCAAGCAAATGCGAGCAATACTAAAGAGCTGTTCAGTTGGGACATTGTGTTTAAATGTTTGTGAAAATCCAATGTACAGCAATTTTTTGTTTGATCACAATAGTAATTATGAAAACATTCTCTGTCTGTGTTTTTGTCAATTAGGGGTTAGGACATTAAATAGGCTAATTTATAATGATTGGAAATCCCTGTTTGGTATAATGTAAAGATTAAGAGGGTTCAAAAATATATATATAAAAAACAGGTTTGTAGGGTGTGAGTCCAACCATATGAAACTTATTCTAGGGGATTATTGTTTTCATAAAAAATAATAATGTGAAGAAGTGAGGCTGTCCATAGTATCTTGCACATTCCCAGTGTAAAGTGGTTTCCGTGGGTGGTGCTTACTGTAATCTTCTGTAGACACACACTTGACACCAACAACTTACAACAGCTAACAATTTTTGGAAGTGTGGCTCTTTTGTTTTCATTTGCTGTACAGCAAAGATTTTCTTTCTCCTTTTTGCTGATTTGGTTTATCCTTATATAGAAGCATTCCAAAGTCCTCAAAACTGCAAATCAGGATGTCTGTGTCACTGGTCAATCTGAGACAATCACTGAGTGGTAAAATCTAAGGTCCTCAAAATCAAACAAAATTGTTTATTATTAGGTAGATCAATACATCACTATATAAAAATATATAATTATATAGAATTGCAAACACATAGGAAGACGGGAAATTGCTTGTGTCCCGTCAGCAGTGTTATAAGTTACAGTAATCTAAAGCCGTCACTTAGTACAGAAACTATGTGGCCGGGTTGTCTCAGTGGGTAGAGCAGGCGCACATATACTGAGAGGTTTATGCCTCAACGCAGAGGTCCAGGGTTCAAATCCGACCTGTGACAATTTCCTGCATGTCTTCCCCCTCTCTTTCTCACCTAGCTGTCCTATTAAATTAAGGTGGATTGTTATCCCAACAGCTTGGACTCTTGCCTACCACTGAGTAATAGTACCCTATATTACTTACAGTAATGCAGGGTAAAGGAGGATACAAGGAAAATGTATCATACAAAGTCGTAGCATTATTTGTAATGTTTCTGTGTACAAAGGTTTGATTCACCTGAGTAGCAAACAACAGTTTGACCAAACCAAGGACATTTTACTCTGAGGCCAACCACTGTTTAATGTTCAGTAGAGGTTAAAAGGCAGACAACTTACTAACCTTATTCTTACACTATATGTATCTAAAGCCAGTAGCTCTGTTGTAGCTGTAAAAAAGAAATCTCAAATGTTACGTCACATGTAACAGGTATTGTTTCAATAGAGCTATGACAGACATTCAACTTCTTATCAGCAAAGACACATGCATCTATACCCTGACCCTACACATACACACATACACGCATGCACACACGCACGTGCGCGCGCACACACACACACACACACACACACACACACACACACACACACACACATACATATATAAATGGGCAAACACACAACACACAAGTATACTATGCATACATACTACATACTAATTAGTTTAATTCTCAAGATAGACATCACATGGTTGTTTTACTAAAACAACCATGTGATGTCTATCTTGAGAATCTATGAGACCATTTAGACCAGTTAAAAAGTCAAATGACTCTCTGTGCTGTACGCACTTACCATGGAGACAAAGGGACTAAATTAGCTAATAAAAGCTCATAATCTTAATTGTAGTACGTGACTCCAGAGTTCTGGCGTTGGAGTGCACATGGACAATGAAACCCAGTAGTCAGAGCACATCCTCTAACCGGGCTGACATTCCAAACAGTAATTACAGCACCGGGCCCACCAATCCAGACCAAAACACCTACTCACAAAAACAATGTGCATCACTGTTTGCACACAAGGGCAACCCTCTTTGGACCCTCTTCATTCCTCTGTCCCCTCTCCTCCACGGCTCCTGGTCCAATCTTGTTATTAATCTTAACTCGTTCATTAGAAGAATTCTCAGTCATCGCATGTTCTCACATTAATGTAATGGCCATGACAGCAGGTCAGGTCCTGGCAGTGTGTTTGCTGTCAGAGAAGACACATCACAATTGATGTGAGTTTCAAATTTCTTTGTTTTCAAATTTACTCTAAGATGATTTACCTACATCTCCATCACATTTGCACGATTGGTTTTGTTTGCTTTTGGTTTTGTAAGTCCTTACATAGATAACAGAAGGACATGTGTCATAATAGTATTTCTCAGAGGTCGTACTCGTTATAAGCATTACACCTGTCTGTACCAATATATCGATACAGCCGTTTCTAATATCCACTAATTACACAGGTAGTAGATTTATTCCAAATTAATAAACATGTCACAAACAAAGCCCTCAGATTATGTAACAGCTCCTAAAATTGCATTTAGTGTGATGATGTTGAAAAAGTGAGACTGATTACTATTACAAGGCCCAGTGTAGGCTGCCATTCATTGAGTAAAATGATTTGGCAAGTGCTCGGCCACAAACAAAGTGAAAAATGCAATAAAGCAGGCATATATCCTACTCTCCAAGTTGCATTGCATCACAAATTGATGGAAGAAGTCGTGTTTGTTGGAGGCTGCTTTTTAAACCATCTGCAGCAAAGCTAGCTCACTGCTGGGCCGTGCAAGAACCAAGTCTTGTGCAACGCTCCCTCAAAAGAACATTTGTTCACCATCTGTGACTGCTGCTCCCACTCCATGCAGAGTGGAAGCAAAGAGGCAGTACTGCTAACTTTCTTAAAATGCAGATGGAGATGTTGCTGCTGGAGTTTTTTTTTTAACCTTCTTCCTCCCACAAAAAATACAAAATTAAACCATATATCAACTCTATCTATGACAGTAAATCTCCAACCCTCTCTGGGATCATGAAAACATAATCACTGCATAAATTAAACCCCCTTTTTTATCACCAAGACCCCTGGCCAGTACAGTGTGTTTTGATGACAGCTATGTGTTTCCTGTTGCGCCCCATTCAGGCTGCAGCTGGCTGTTAAACGAATTAGTCCAGGCTGGAAATATTGCAAGGGTGCCAGGTCAACTCACATGTCCACTCACACACTCACCGACAAACCTCAGCTACAGAATGTTAAGAGAATGGATCCATTAGAGACCATTGCATTTTATTTAATATAAGTGTTTGAGATTAAATGTCCAATGGAGTACAGTATTGATTTTACATGCTTCCCTGCAGGAGTTTGCAACTTTGTGCACAAAAGGACACAATAGGTTTTAACTCTCTTGATATTATATTCTAAAGCATTTTCAATATAATGCTCCATTTAACCTCCTTGCAACATATTTTACCAATGCTAAAAAACAGGGCACAGTCAAGGAAAGTTGGATGTTAGACATGGACATTTTATCAACGTGAATAGTTAGTCAGAACTCAGGCCTGCAACTCAGGCCAGAGGATTGTGACTCAGACTTGGGTGACGTTGCAGCTACATCAACACAGAGAGCTAATACAGGCAGGCCTCTTCTCTGTTAGCTTTCTCTCTTTCAGCACACTCACATTCACATATGTCCAATCTACACTGTTTCATTGTCCAGCGCTGTGGGATCTCTCAGCTCGTTCCTTTCTCTCCTATTTTGTTTGGTTAAGCGGGGGCCAGAGGTTTGGCTTTGTCTGTGTAGGTGGAGTTCTGGAAATCTGGTTTAAACTGCCTAGTGACAGTTTGCTGTACTCCAATCGGAGACTGTGCTGGGACTGAACACATAACTGTTGGATAGTATACTGTACATGCTAGTTTAGTTGACTTATATTTATGATTATCTGTCAGCACTAAACTACTGGAATACCAAGAGGGGAATATATGTGTCCTGTGTTTTGTCCTGTGGATTGTTTAAGAATTTGACTTTTTAATTACAAAACCTACATCCAATAACAGTCAAGCATACTGATAACTGAATTAGCAAAGCAAATAACCAAAGTTCAGTCATATTTCAATTTGATTCTTTGATAGTGTGAGTTTAGTTACATTGTATGTTTTGTATGTTCTTCATTTGCAGTTGTAAACTTGGTTTATTTGAAAGTGTGAAACTCTGTCAAAAAAATCTTTCCCTTCTCATTACTCATAATTCCTTTGTAATTAAATTTTTCGTAACTCCTTTCCATTTCTCTTGTGGATGATACAATCAATTACCCATGGCTGAAGCTAAGTCACCCTGTGTCAATCGGAGTTTGCTAAAAGAGGAGTTGGGGACATTAAAGTGAAGGCTATGGTGCCTTTTTCATTGTCAGGATTAAAGGTATTCACAGATCCAGAAATCTGGATTGATCTGAAACAGACCAGTGGAAAACCTACCTGCACCTAAAAAATTGGTTTTCAATTCAAAATGGAGTCAATCCAAACAAACCCAAATGGAGAACCCCAACAATACTGACAGCAGCATGATGGATCACCAATAAAAGAGCAGCTACAGTCAGAGTAGAACTACATGAACATTCCTGCACATCACATCTGTCTCACCTAAAAAAACCTCTTTCCCCTAAAATGATTTTGGCAGAGCTCATTATCAGAGCTGATAATGACATGTTGACACTCAAAACCAAGAATATTGGCAACATGACGAGACCCTACCCAAACCAATTAGACTAAATATAATTTGGACCCGGTACCCAGGTCTTTGGTCAGGTTTTGGTCACTAGGAACTGGGTGGACATGTAAAGACCTCTTGTCGGGCTCCACTAGGCATCCATTTCACCTCTGATATTTAACAGCTGTGCTGACAAGATGGACTATATCATGTCCATGCGGTAATTAAGCTAAGTAAGAGTTGATCCTGGTGTAAAATACTGTAATAACTTGCTGTTATGCCCTTTAAATCATCCACATTCAAATGGTATGAACTCATGAGTACATAAACACACTGAGCAATGACTGACATGTACTGTATATATTATGTCATGTGGAGCCATGTGGAGTTTTGCTCAAGGGCAGGGTTACAGTCAAAGGCAGCAAAGTCTGAAATGTTGGCCAGAGGAGCACGGCTAGGAAAGGAAAGCTGGTTTAATGAGAGGTCAAAGGTCATTCTGGGTCAAGTACCTTGCCTGGGGACTACATGTTAAACACAAAAAGAGGGACAGAACAATGTCTGACATGATCAACAATGCTGGCCTAATTAGAACAAACACAGACGCCAGGGACCAACCATATCTCCAAAGTGCAAAAGGAACAAAGAGAATATACTAGCTGTTATTGTTTTGAAATAAACTTATTTCCTTGAATTATTCTTTCCTTTCCAGTTAGTGCTGCAGTCTTCACCACCAACAAGGATTTACCGTCTGGAGTATAATTTGGAGAGGCTCCTTGAGGAAACAGCCTCCTCAGGGGGAAAGACAATTAGTCCTTCAACAAACAGCACGGATCAGTCGCTTTAATTAAACACCCTCCCCCATTATTGCCTCATCTTTCTTCCCTCCCATCTCCTCCCCTCTCTTTCGTCTCTACTTTTTCTTCTCTTTTTATGTGGAGTCTGGATTTTAATCCTAGGCCAGATGACACCCTAATAATTTGTTGTGCGGCTTGGTGAGCTCCTAACCAGTGGATTAGATGGATATTGGTCGGTGGGGTAGTTTGTGGAGTTAGCGCTAAAAGGATTTACCATCTACTGAGTATATCAAAGGCAGAGTCCTGTGCTAAGCACTGTGCACTTCACCAAATTAAAAAGTGACCCACAGGTGGGCTCTCTGCACTGTTTGTGCCGATGGGCCATGACGCTAATTGCTTTCTAACTCTGTTACGAGTGCCATCAAATTACACTCGTCAATTAGAGTGAAGAGGAGTGTATGGAAGGTCTGAGAGCTTATCCCAGTGATCACTGCTGGTGCTTTACTTCTGTCATTATTGCACACTGGGCATTGAGTCAGATAGACAGAGTGAAACACAGCTCTTTCTCTCTCTCTGGATTAAGGTTTTCTATGTCTTACTAAATTCTGCAATTTCCCTTTAAAAGGCATTGTAATGTTATGCACACATTTTGTCATCTTTTTATTACAATGTAGGCCAATTAGGAACAGCCCTTCTAAGCAATCTTTCCACGATTTCAGATAAATACTGAATAGAGGTCATGCTCTACACTATTCATTGTATATTGTAGAAGATCAGAAGGATGATAAAGAGGTTAAAATGCAAACAGGCAGCAGAAAAAAAGCCTAGAAAGTAGGTGAAGTACAGTAGCAGAGAAAACAAAACTGAAACACCACAGGAAACTACTCAACTCATCCTTTGTGTGGGAATGTGCTCAAGGTCGTGTGTGTGTGTGTGTGTGTGTGTGTGTGTGTGTGTGTGTGTGTGCGAGAGTGTGTGCATTTTCTTCAGTGTGATGTGGTAAAGCAGTGAGAGGAAGGCAGGATGTGATGCCGCATGGTCATATATATATCCTGTGATTTTGGGGAACCCCACTCTTGTTTTTCACCTATAGCTTACAGCATGTTAAGACACTACAGTATTTCCTGTGCTGGTGTAACTGGGTGTCCTTTGTGGGCAGGAGTCCCAGAAAAAAAGTTTCAATGCTTGTGATTGTACAGCATTTACTCATCTGAGGTGCCCATGAGTAAAGATTAATTTCCAAATAAACTTCAAAATCTAAAATCGTCTCTTATCAAGACAACATCTAATATTTCCTAATTGCTGTAACTGTGTTTGTCTGGTTTGGCATGTGTGCTGTATCTTCTTGTAACTTGCTGATCTGACATAAAGACTTTCAGGGAAGTTTTTTTGTAGCTCAGTGAACCCATAACCTCAGTTTAGTGAGTGACATGAGCTGGGTCAACGGAAGGAGGTGTGACATCTGTACATGATGCTTTACTGGCAGCGCAGGGCGTACCATTCCTGGAAGAGAAAAAAAATAATGGGGGAAGAGAACAAAGAGATAACTTACTCCCTCAGACAAGCTAATCAGACAACACACCTGTAGCAGGAGGTGAGTGAGTCGAGTGGCATGGCCAGGGTGGTAATTGTGCTCTACCCCCTGTGGGCACAAATCCACTCCGACAGCCTTCAGCAGGGAGCGGCAACACGTTGGAAATACAAATACATAGATATATCATAGATGGGGTGACTAATGCAGTTAAATCAAGTCCTTCATATTGATATTCTCAAATTTACTGTGTTGTAGAATTTGGCCAGGGAACTACCCCCTCTCAGTTTTCTCAGTTTCACTCCAGCAAGGCGTATGCACAACAGCTGTTTCTCTCCGCTGCTTCTCTGTGCTGCTTTCAAGTGTTGAGATTTTCATTTACTTGACTGCTTCAGGGCACCACACCTCAAATGTGTGGCATACCGCATGTCTGGCATAGCGGGTCTTAAATAAACAAAGGGCCTCTGTTATACACCATGAAACACAAGTGGAAGAGAGAGAGAGAGAGAGAGAGAGAGAGGGGGGGAAGAAATCCATTTGTCGCCTGAATTAGCGGATTACTCAAAGTAACACTCAAGTCAAGTCAAATTTATTGATAAAGCCCAATATCACAAATTTGACTGAAGGGACTTTACAATATGACATATGCTGTACAGCATATGACATCCTCTGTCCTTACTTACACGCCGCGACTACGAATAGCGAAAGAAAAGAAAAGAAAAGAAAAGAAAAAGAAAACCAACAACATGCAATTGTTACTTTTTTTTAAAGCTATCAATTTAAGTATGAACTTTCAATTTTACCAGTTCTGTAGTTGACACATGCAGGTTATAACGAAGCATTTACTGTTACTCAACTCATGTGAACTCTGATCTATAATGGATAATATGCTGGCATGGCAGGGAGATGGTGGATGCAAGAGTCCTGGGGGACAGTGTTGGGCAGCAGCAAGTAACTGAGTGACGTGTTCCAGTAATGGGATTTCTTCTTTAGTTGTGTAAGAGATTACAATTTTAAATTCAATAATAACATTACAGTAACTAATCCCAATTGTGGAGAGACTGGTTCAGACGACAGTCAGATACAATCTGAATAGCAAAGACACTTAGCTTAGCTTGGTGCAGTAGCTGGAGATGTACGGAGGTGGCCAGCCTCTGCCAAAAGAGGAGGAATACGGTTTAATGACGAACACCACGGGTGTATGCTAACACAAACTTTTGATCCTGAAAGAAAAATGGTAAAACCATTTATTCTGCAACAGTGGCTGTTTAATAGAAGAAAAAAACTTTCTAAAAAATAAAAAATAAAAAAGGGGAAATGAAATAGCTTTCTATAACACAATGGCTTTTGGACATGCATTTATTTGAAGGAGAAGATTACAATAGAAACAGGTATTTAACTTGGCCACTTAAATATATCATCTAATAAAGAAAATGCTGCAGCATCTTACTTTTTTTTCTTGACATTTACAGGAGCTTCTCAAATTGCTAGTTTAACGACTTGACAGTTTGCAGAATGAAAGGTTGTTTCTCGCATCAGATATGATAGAAATTGAGGAGTCATGCTGTTATCTTGAAATATAAGAAAAGGCCAGCAAGAAAGAGGATTTGTGGTTGTGTTTTTGCACATAATGTACAGAATTGCAAAATGTATGTGTGTATGTGTGTGTGCGTTTGTGTGCGTGTGCGTGTGTGTGTGTGTGTGTGTGTGTGTGTGTGTGTGTGTGTGTGTGTGTGTGTGTGTGTGTGTGTGTGTGCGTGTGTGTGCTACCAAACAGATGTTTCACAGTCTGCACCTCCACGTGCAGTGGCATGTCCTAGTCTGGGATTGCTGCCAAGACATGAAGACTCTGTGTTAACCCATTGTTATCTGGATACACTAAGGGGAGGGATACATCTAATAACTCTTCTATGGGGAAGGGTCGGTGGAATGATATTTTCAGTGGGAATGGGGTTAATTTTACAGTAACCACTGAATCTACTGAGCTGATGTTTCTTTGCTTTCTGCAGCTGTTGACAAGAACGTGCCTCCACTCTAGTATTCATGAAGACAATGAGGGATTTGCGCACGTTGCATACAAAAATATACAGTGGAGGTGAGAGTTTGGAGATGTTGGCAATCTGTATGATTTACAATTTTTAAATCATACAGATTGCCAATAGTACTTCAAAACTAGCATAACACTTGTGGAATGGAAGAAAAGTGTTTCACTGACAAAAATGAATGAACAGCATTAACATTCACACACATGGAGTTTCCCACTATTGACCACACTCCTGTTAAAGATTGTAATAGGTTGAGGTGTTAACATTAAGATTTGATAATCTGGTGTCATTATTGCAATTAAGTAAGTAGCTTAAATCATGTTAGGTTTTCTGTGGTTAGGCAGCTTGGTTGCTATTCCTGTTTCACCAAGGGGATTTCAGGCCACAATGGCATCTTACTTTGGGGCTTTGGGTATTGCTAATACTCATTTTAATCATCACATTTAGCTGAAAAGCATGCATTGTTCACTGCATATCATTGTAGTCAAGCTAAAAGGAGACATCATCTGCATACATTAGAGATACCATTCTCCAGATATTTTATACTTTGTGCTTTGATATCCCGTTTATATAGTACATTTCTTCACCCTGCTAAGAACAACCTTGGTGATGGTCTAACTTCCCATGTTGAGTCAACAACTACTCTAAAAGTCATCCTCCAAACTCCTGGGTTCTGTCTTCTGTCACAATGAACACAGTGGCAGTCTCTCTGGCTGCGGTGGAGATAGAACTGTGACCCTTTGTTGCACATTGATGCCAACATGGATGGTTGAATGATATAAAAGAGGATGGCAGATACCAATAAAACCTTTGGTTTGCTCATATGGAAATGCATTTGAAACAGTAAAGGTTTAATGGTAAGATACCAAATTATGAATGGATGAATAGACACATGAAGGGGCAGGCAGATGGATGATCAGATGAATGTCTGCTTGCCTCTCTCAATGTGTATGCATCTATGAGGTGACTAAGGACCTCACTGATTAATCTTTGAACATATATAAGCATCTTGGTTAGGTTAGCTGTGGAGGGAAGCCATAGGTTATTTTTAGTCTTACTTTTTCCCCAATTCTACAAACCAGTTCCCCTTCCATTTTAAAGGGAGAGGAAGCTGGTGCTTATTAACATTAACATAATCATTAAACAAAGAAGTCTAAAGTAAAACAAAAACAAAGAAGTCCCAGTCATATAAAACAAATCAATGCTGAAACTTTATGCAGCTGCAATTCTTTTGGCAGGTGGACAAGTGATTTCATTTACACCTTCATTGCAAGAAAAACATGGCCAGGGAAATGAAAACATTATACAGAGGCCGTGGATGTGAATTGGACGTTAGACAAGAGAAAGTTCTGATTTACAAGCATATGCATTAAATTTGCAGCCAGCCGTGCTACACACCACAGGGACACATTCATCTCACACTTACACCTGCTGCCAAGCAGAAACAGGAAAACAGAAAAAGGAGGACAGAAATATGGCACAGAAAAGGTTGTTGGGAAAGAATATTTGATTTTCACAGCAGTGAAACAGTGAAAATTGGAGTAACATGTTTGCCCATCTGAAATCAAGCTCAAAATTTTCTTTTTATAGTCCAAAATGTTAAACAATAACAATCATACATACTATTATTTCAACCACGCACAACAAAAACTTTTCTCATGCAGTTTACTTATAAACAGTTAGATTCACAATTCACAAATAAACCTGCTAATTTCCAAACCTCCAGACTTGAAACAACAAATTTCTCTAAAAGGTTCACTGGTGTAAGAGATCATTCCTAGTCAAAGTTAAGTAAACACCTTATCTGTCTTAAAGAAAACCCGCTCCTTGTTCACCATCTTCTGCCTACCCAGAAAGAAAGTGTTTCTAATTGAAGAAGACGTGATGTTTGTCCTCACGATTTGGGCCGAGGCCAAATGCTGAGCATCAGGGGGCAGGGCCCCTCCAGGCTATGGAGGTTCTAAGATTTCCCTCTGCTAGCTTACATCTTCACTAGGTTTGCAGCCCTCCCCCTACCTCCCCCTTTTTTCTTTCTCTCTCTCTACACAAGGCCAATTTGTTGTGGCAGGCGTGCATCTCAATGTCCAGATCTTGTTACACAAATGTAGGTTTTGCTAGAGGATTTTGGACCTGGTCCAGACCAGATAGACGAGGCAGCGTGTATCTCTAAGGAGTGTGAGGCAGAGAAGACATGATATGGGCTGTTATGTTTGATGAGATTTAATAGGATCGCTTTGTGTGGTGAACAAACAGCATAATCTGTAGGCTATAATGTTACAAATCACTTACTAAGTGCCATCTGAAAAACATTATTCCACTGTGTTCCACTTCATAGATCAAATAACCCCCAAAACTCTGATAATCATACACAAAACTACACATTTATACAAAGAATGAATATTATCAATCTAAATGAATAGTTTTGCATGTTGTCATTTCAGCTGCTGTTCATTTCAACTCTTTTCATGACATCCTGTGTTGCTCCTTTGCCACATAGTCAGGCTCATCCCACCAAGATGACAGAACTAGGATTAACTAAGAGAAGAATTATCCTTTCCTGGTGCGATCTTTAACAGGGGAAGCAGTGGCCATGGGTTTTGTGCTCAAGAGGAAGAGAGGCTTCTGTGGTTTACACAGCACTGCTTTTATCTCCCCTTTTGTTGTTTTAGGGATTGGTTGGTTGATGAGGGTAAGCTGGGGTTGAAGTGTTGAACAGGGATGTCCGGCAGTGATAACCATCTCTAGGCAGTATATTGCAAGTTTGATGATGGTACTGAGGCCATTACAGATGAGATAACGTGTCTTTCATGGTTCAGAAGCAAACACTCTGTTCATGTAGGCTACACCGGGTTCTGCTCTGCATTTCCATAATAGTAGTAAGTAAAGATTTAAATAGTTAAATTACATTATGAATGCCTACACAAAAATATCATACTGCATTATGGCAATGCTCTAAATTGGGGGCATAACCTATATTAGAAAAAAAAGTATTCCCTTTGCCAAGTTATGCACCAGAGTCGATCATTTTGAAAGACAATCCAATAATAAAAATAAAGATAAAGTGAATAAAAGTGAATATTGAGACAATGCAGTTTATCTAGATGTCTTTTCTTACTAGACCAGTGCAATCATGTAAAGATAAACCTCCTTATATATTATGTTTGCCAGATTGTTACTATGAGGAGGATAATATGGAACACATAGCACCCGCTCACAGTATTGATGTGCTGCATCTTCCTAGAACTAATACTGATCTGGGAAAGACTGCTTTTAGATTGCACTATACATTTAGAATAAATTGCAGTGTACTTTTAAGCTTCATACTCTGGTTACAATGGGCCATTTAAAAAATCCTGATTGATTTTATCTTTGACTGTTTTGAACTTAAACAGTAATTAACTTATTTTATTTCATCATATTATTGTAACTATCACGATTGATTTTTAAATTGTTGCTTTATGTTTTTATGTAATCAGGTCTCTGAAAATAAGATCTTGATCGCAATAGAACTTACCTGATTAAATTAAGGTTTGGTATGAAGAGTGGAGTGGAGAGTTTTCATGGAGACTTGGACATTGTGCATCCCTCATTTATCTTATACCCAGTGCCTGAGATTAACATTTTTACTCACCGGCCAACGGGACTGGTAGGTGAAAATATCTACCAGCCAAGTATATTTTTTGTTGGACAAAATCATAAATTGTCTTTTTTTTGTCACATATACATTTGTTTCAGTACATTTCATTGAGATAATAAGGTTTAGTTTTTTTCAAATGAGTTGTTTCTGTTTGTGTCTTGGGCATGCTGGCGACACACAGAACAACTCATCACCATGGCCTCGGCATCATACTGTAGGCAACCTCCTACTCCTCCAACTCCTTTATCTCCAAACCTCCATTAGTCATAGAACTTTCTTTTTGTATGTGCTTCGTCCACCTTTTCATCTGAGATTTTTTCGCTTCAAAGGTTGTTGTACTTCTTGTAAATATGGCCACATAATAGGTTATTAGCCTAGCTAGCTGCAGATTGGTGGCAAGTGATAGTTTAGTGGAGTATGATGTCCCATAAGGTAAACGGTGGGTAGCCTTCCAAGATTTATTCACCAAATGGAAAATCTACCTGCATTTGGTGCGAGGCAGGAATTAATTTTGGATCCTGCTCATACCATAGGCCTCAGTGTCAACGGGACATCCAGCAGCTAGCTACTACTGCAGTCTCCATTCCTCTCCTACAGAACAGTGGGCAGCAAGCCTGAGAACAGAGGGCAGAGAGAGGCCTTTAGAAAGTAAACAGACACAGAATTGAAGCAACAAGGAAGACGGAGGCATCTGAAACATGTGGGCATTATGGGAATGTCGGATTGGATGGACAAAGGCTAACTGTGATGGCTGAAAAGTATGGAATTGTCCCTTCTTGTTTGGAAAAGATTACATGATTATGACCCAAGTCATTTTCCCACAGACGTTAGGTAAAGCATTGTGAGCCTGTTTCACTGACAGGCCTTTCAGCGTACAGGCAGAGAGTGGGAAGACATGTTGATAAACTGGGTGTCCATTGTGAATGAACTTTCTGTCTGAATAGTGATCAGTTCAGTCATACAAACACTTTTTCTTTCACTTGTTGGGCTTCTTTAGGCCGTATCAAATTCTTTAATGTGAATGCAGCCTGTGGCCTGACATAAACCATTCATGCAGCGTCATGTAAGCCATATTCAAAACAGCTGAAGACTGTGCTGGGATGCAGAGTAAAATAAGCATGAAAGTCTGCTGAAAATGTGACATATTACTGTCATTAACAGCATTATCAGGCTGGACTATAGTTATAATGCTGTTACACTGGCTGACACGCAGAGGATTTAAAGAGAGCTGTATTTCTCTGCCAGACTCTTAAACATCTCATTTTCCATTAACATGAGACCTAGAGCAGCGTGTGTCACAGAAAGACATAAATCTCCTGTTTCCCTTCCCCCTCCCTGGCCCCGCACAGTTTGGAGGCAGAGAATACAATCCAGCCGGAGCAGTTCTCTGCCTAAACCCTTCAGTGTGCTGCTGAACAAGAAAGTAATAGTCACACTCTTTGTCAAATATTATCCGTGTGTTACCTCTGTTTCAAAATACTTAGTTCCAATTACACAATCAAAATCATGCCCAGTCCCTGAATCTCAGTCTGTACCTCAAGAGAAGGCCCAGATATACCCCAGTGCTCCATTCCTAGCCCCAGCAAAGCAGTCATTAGCCGCTCATCCCCTTGCGAAAGGGCTTCACAAAAGCAGTGATGGATGACTCCTCTCAGTCGTCTCTCCTGTGGCAGAAGGGAGCATGCAGCTCCACCAAAGACCCTGCTGCCTGCTGTCTGATCTGCTCCAGAGATGACGTGCAATCAGCAAGGAAAGAGCCCATTTAAAGCATTATCCTGTGCTCTTAAAGGGGTATCAGAGACTGGCAAATGGTCATCCAGGGCCTTTTTAATGGGTGTCTAGTTCTGCACTCTCATGGGGACACCAAGCACACTGAAGAGTTAACGAAGGAGATTCCTGTGGTACTATTCAAGTTCTGGCCAGTGACCTCCATGTTTCCAATTTTAACACTTAAACTATATAAAATTCCCCAGTGTCTTAAATGTAATGGAAATGATAAAATTACTATCACAAAAAGCTAAAAAATTCCCATTTGAGATAGATGACTTGTCTTGTTAGTCATGGATAGGGCTGGGTATCGCAAAAAAAAAAGACGATACCAGTACCATTAAAGTGATACCGATACCAACAGAGTACTTCATTCAGTAACCATCATGTGAATGGAAGCATCTCAGCACGCTGAACTGCCAACTTCGTCAAACACACCACATTCGACTTCACCACACCATAGACTGTATGGGTTGTAGTTGCTGCAGTAGTGGGCCAATCACATGTTGCATTAAATCCAAGAACGCTTGTGGTGATTGGCTGCGAGAAAAACTATACAAATAGTCATGTTTGTCCAGATGTGGGTACAAAAAGAATTTTACTGCAGGTATCGTTTGACTGGTGAAGTTTCGATACTACTTGGCATAGTTATTTTGTTCAATACTTTAAAGGTTTCGACTACCGATACCTAGGGCTAGTCAACTTATTGCCTTGGGGCAATACCGGTATGGTGCCTCAAGTTATGTTGACTGTGACTTTTTCTTTCAAAACAACCTAAAGATTAAAAAAATACTGTTGTGATCTGCTGCCTCTGTGATTAGGATTACTGTCATGGCTAAGGTTAGAAAAAAAATCACAGTCACAGTCCATTCTCCTTTGGAGGCAAATTGTGCCAAATGTCAAAGTCACAGTTTGTTGACTCAACTATTCCTAAAAGTCCTTTTAGACCTTT
The DNA here is from genome assembly GCF_010015445.1 of Perca fluviatilis. Taxonomy (NCBI): domain Eukaryota; kingdom Metazoa; phylum Chordata; class Actinopteri; order Perciformes; family Percidae; genus Perca; species Perca fluviatilis. The sequence goes on from NC_053114.1 coordinate 28,871,673, forward strand.
AAAGGAGGGTGTACTGTAACTACGTCAAACTACTTCTGCCTTTCCTGCTGAGAGAGAGTTTCTCTGGTGTGAAATTTCTTATATCAGATTATCAAAATGTAGTGCTTATTTTAGCAAAAAATCCAGCAGAAAAAAATGGAACTTGGGCATCCTATTGGAGTCCTTTTTCTCGTCATCTTTCAAGAGCAAAGTATCTTTTTCATGTGTCTTTGGGGCAATTTGTTTTTGAGCCTCCAACAGGAAGTTAAAAAAATAAAATAAAAGCCTTCCTAAAAATCCTGTAAAAGTCTTACATAGAATGCTGCTATTTGCTGTCGTCAAAGGGTCTTACAACTTGTGTATTTGCTCAACATTATATTTTGAAAAAAGGCCCCTTTTTATTGTTTGATTTTTTTTTTCCATTTGAAGTTCCCTCTGATGTAACATTTCATACATGCACATACAATCATGAAACAATGGTTTCAATCAGGCTAAATGTGATCCATCTGTGTGAACAATCACATTTTGCAGCTACTTGTCTGTTCAGCCACATTAGCTGTAATGGAAGGTTGTTTTATCAAAACCACAGTTTTGGGTTCTGGATCAGTTTTCGCCTCGATTTTATTTCCCAGCAATAGTTTATGCTTTTTGAAAATTGATTTTCACCTGTTAGTTAATTAGTGTAGTTAAGTTTCTTTTTCCAGGCTTCTTGTCCATCTTAAGCTTCATGCGTTCCACATCTTACTGACACACTGACCTACGAATGCAAACAGACAGACACACACACACACACACACACACACACACACACACACACACACACACACACACACACACACACACACACACACACACACACACACACACGCACACACACAATTTGGTCATTAAGCGTATTCTCATTAGTGGTGAATGGGTCTTGATTAGGGGCAAGTTCACACAATCCATCTGATGGCTATCCACAGGGACTGGGGGAGGATAGAGGGAGACAGAAGAGCACCAGCCAGTCAATTAGAGTTGGATGGTTCTGCTGAGGGGGTCACATTTGGACACTTCTGCCTCCCATGGCAGATTTCTTGCCTCCCACAGGCGCACATATCCTTCACTCTTAGAGCATAAACACCTACACTTCAACAATCATCTGTGGCACATTCTGTACTGTGGCAGAAAACACACAGTGTACAAGGTCACATAAGTCAGGAGTCATTAGTTGGTTTAGACACTTGTATGCCCCTGCAATTTTTACTTGCACAGGTACTACTGGAATATGCTGTAATATTACAAACTAGAGACCATCAAGCGATGGGATCACCCTAGCCTTGATGCAAAATCGGACCAGGGGCGTAAAGTGGGAGGGCCAAGGCCTCTTCCTTACTTCCTACCCCCCTACTTCTGGCGCCCTTGCTTGGACCACACCCATCTTCGAACTCTGCCTTTATTTTAATCTCAACGACACACCTGTTAAGTTTGTGATCTTTCTGTCATAGCTGGTAACAACACTGAGCCTCAAATGTCTGCTTATTCAGTTTTAGGCTTGCTCTGATATACACCAACCAGGATAAAACGACCACTGGTATAAAAGTATGTATTGCATTAAAATGTTGGGTCTTTGTTAAAAGTGGAAAAACAGGCATGAGTGTGTTTTTCTTGGGAACAGCAAGAAAAGTGTGATTCAGTGTGAAAGCAATTGCAAATTGGCAGCACTATGTGGTGTATTTTTTATAACTTACTACTTACCAATTATTTTACACAGTGAGTTAAAAACAATTAAGACACTTTAGATTCATCATAGTGTCACAACAACCTTTCTTAAAGTGAGTTTAAGTTCATCCAAGTATTTTTCCTATCAGACTTCAGACTAAGAAAAAACCCACAAAATAAGTGGGAAAACATTTATATAACATATAAAATAAACACAGTAAAATCTACTGTAAATGGAAGCCGGTGTCCAAACTTATATGAGGTGTTGGTTGAATGGAAACAAGACAGTGATTTAGCAATGTAGTTGAAAGCACAGGGAAAGGTTTGGAAAATGTGCAGCTGACTCCAGCTTATCCTGAGGTGACTCCAGACTCAAACGACATTCTCATATGTCTGGACTGGACGTGAGGCTTGGGGCCCAGCCAATACCTATCACCAGACACTGCCGCTAGGCATGGAGCTGAAGGCTCCACTCTGGACGAGCTTCACAGACAGCCGTAAGCAGGCTAGTTTTGGCGTCTGCCAACAAGCGGCATGGATGAAGCAAGAGGGGGTCAATAGGGGCACAGGTAGTAGGTATAAGGAAACAGAATAGCATCAATATATGAACTATAGTGTTAGTTACATTCAGGTGTTGTTGGCAATTATGCCACTCAACCTCCAGGTATGCCAACAGTTGACCAGTATTCTACTAAAATAAATAAAGGAAAGGCGATACCTGAGTTGGGATAAGCAGAACATGAGACATAAGCATTGGGCAATCAAAATGAAATGAAGAAAGACGGAGTGGGTGAGTGACTTGAAAAATAGACGTGGATAAGCAGAGAAAAAAGAGGCAGAGAACGACAAAGTTCCACTGAGAAATCTCCAGACCGCTCCGTCTCCAGAGGAAAATGTTTTCACAATCCTCTAAGTGCCCATTAACTGTCTATTCCCATTCCAGCCGCGCTCTGCACCATGCTCCGGCACAGTGGGATCTGTGGCCGGAGCCGCCCACGGTATTCCAGGGAGGCCAGGCTGAGCTGAGAGCGTAGGGAAGCAGGGAAGGGTAGAAAGCTGTGCAGGCCTCCTGGTGCGTGAAGACATGTAGGTCAGTCCTTGTGCACACAATGCACAGAGAGAAAGTGGGAGATCTCATAAACAGATGGTGTACCCCAGCTAATTTTCCCCTCTGCTCTTTTGGTTTTAAACTAGGATGTTAATGCATTCATCATCTGTTTGATGTGCATTTCTATTATTTCTTGCTCTTCTAAAAAGATCGAGGAATGAAAAGTGTTGTTATGGGTGGCAGGACAAGTTGCCAAAACTATTAACAAGTATTAGTAGCTTATTAACTTGCTGCCATTTCCATCATAGATTAGAACATCTGAGGGTTAAAGAGATTGCACCCCAATTAGGGTCTGATAAGTAATCAATAGCTGCATATTCTGCGAGCAGGAAGTAAACGATTGGGCCCCTGGGAAAAGCAGTTCAAATTACACTGCTGTCAATGCTGAGAGGGGAGAGAGAAAGACAGAGAAAGAGAGCACAGGGGAAGAAGGGCACATAGATTGAAAGAATTATAGAGTACTGAAGTTTACCTGTGTTGCTGCTATTAGTCTGCATTGTTATAAAGGAAAATGTGTCAACGACTACTGTTTGTTCCGTCTTTTTAAACTTCATGACCCCCAACCCTTCTCCATCAAAAACAAAGGAAAGAAAGACATGTAGTGGAAGAGTGGAGGAAATGAGCAACGCCTTGTCACTACAGTAGTTTGCTGTAGGGGCTGAGCTGTACCTCCCTGGCTGAATTATGTGGTGCGGAGAGTGAATAACTGGTAGAAGGAGGCTGTTCTTACAACAGCCACCGCAGCCAGAAGCAGACCACGGACAAGGACACCGCAAGTGGAAACAGGAAGAACCACTACAACCCCTCCAAGCCCATGCCTTTATTTATGTATTTATTGTACCACGCTGAAACCACAAATATGAAGGAAAATATGTAAACTGATGCCAGTATAGGTCTATTTTTAAGACCTATCCATTACCGTCAGTGTTGTGCTTTCTTCAATTTATTCATATCTTTATATTTTCAGGTCTCAGAAAGAGTTTCATTTGGCATCTAATTTGGCAAATCCTCTTAGGGCTTGATTAACTTTAGCCGATGCACCGAAAATAATTGTTCAGATTTATAATTAAACATATTTCTATGGAAATAACAGCAGATTCTGATATTTAAATGAGAATTACTATTTGAGGTAACAAGAAGGAAAAGCCCCTAGATATTCACATCCATAAACCTTTCCTTTAAAGTATTATAAGTAGCAATCCCTTGATTTTATCTCTCTCTTTCGTCTTTTTTCATCTGCTGTTCGAATGTCATCTCCAAGCCAATCAATAGTTTAAGGAATCATTCAAAGCCATTCCTTATCAAAGCATGGTGCTCTGGAGCATGGTGTGGACCATCTATATGTAGATAGATTAGTCTTGTCTTCCTTGGCGCTCAATCAAACTGGTGAGACAGGGCCAGTCCAGTGTCAAACTGCGTGGATCAAAGGGGAACATTTCAAAGAACAATGTTGAAAAAAATTTGTGAATTAGCATTTGAAAAGACATTTGGTTTGTACAATAATCACATATGGTATTTTTAATCAACATTTGTACTGTCAGTTTATCATTTGAACTGCTGTTATGTCTAATGCTGATGTTAATAATTACACTGTAGGGTAATATATATATATTTATATATATATATATTTATATAAATATTTTGCCATGTTATTGTTTTTTAAAAACAGTAGACAGCAGTAAGTAACATATTAATAGAATATATTTAAATATATTTCAGCAACTTTAATTGTAATGAGAAAGTAAGAGGAATTTAAAGTTTTACTTTAGGTGGAAGAACTAAGATAAAAAAAGAGAAATCGATTGATTACAGTCTTTTTCCTTTGATGCAACCTAATCCAAGTCTTAGTGTGGGGATGTTGGGAGTAAGGCATCTGCATATCGAGAGGATCTGGGCTCTATGTGCAGCTTTTTGCTATTAGTGATGCGTTGCATTAATCTCTTTTGCTGTCAGAGTTAATGAAATAGGGAGATAGCTGTATGCAAAATCTTGGACGAACTTGTGTGTGTGTGTGTGTGTGTGTGTGTGTTGTGTGTGCCCATGCTCTTGCCTTTATGGCTAAGTGTGTGCGTGCCCTTAAACCTCTGGCTCAGTCTTATGGTGGGTTTGTGTGCGGCCTATGGAGGAACTTAGTGAAAAGAACCATTGTGCTGTGGGAGTGTTCTCCTGGTGGGTAAAGCTTGTAAGCCCCTATGCTCCACATGGGGCCTGCAGTTGAGGCTCTGAGCTGTGGTCTGGATGGCACCAGAGACTGTTCCCCTTGAGACAATACCAGTAATAGCCATACTCAGAGAGAAGATGAGGGCCATAGAAAATATGTCGTATAAATATGATGCAAAAGAGAAAGAGGGGACAAGAGGAACAATGGAGATGGAGAGAGCACGTAACAAAAAGACAGTCATGTGCAAAAAAATGGAGGGCTTGTTTATTTTAACATTATTATTTTATGTTTTGTTAATAATGGCACAGCTTGAGTCTGTGTTTAACCAGAGAAAATAATTTTCCTCTCATACTTATGTTACCAGTGATAGCGCTGTAAAGTAAAAAAAGTACCTTTTCATAATTTCTTTATGAAAGCCAATGCTGTAAAATTATCAGGTTAGAGCCCAAAGGTCAGGTCATGTAAGGTCATGTTCTTTCCTCCAAACTCTAAAACAGGGTCACTCATAGTTTTTACTCCTCACAACGTCACAGAGTCAAAGAGAGGATGTCTGTATGTAAGCTACTATAGTGTATATGTCTTTCATATGTAACTGAACAACTATATCTGGGCACACTCTTATCTAGTCATACATCATCTTGTCATATCAGCAATCTAAATTTTATATTATTATTCGCAAGTCCCCAGTAGATAGCAACGTATTTGTCAGGGATGAGTTGAGGGAGGTTGATATGGCTCTCCGCTAAGGTCAGATATAACACACATGAATGAGCGTGTATTTGTGTCTACCTGTGTGAAAGTTTATTTTATACTGTTAACACTGCATCCCAGTCTATGACACGCCTGTGGCTTGTATGATGATAAATTCAGTGCAGGTGTCATTCTGGTTACGGCTGGTGAGGATTGATGGTCTGCAGAGGCTGGCGATCCATCACCATCGCATCAGGATTTCAGGAATCTGTTCCTGATCACACCCCACAGCAGGGGCCGTGTGGTAACGACCCCTCTCAGTGCGACACCACAGGAAATCGATACCAGGCACTCAAGGTCAATGTACTGTTGGAAAACTACTTAAGCCCTGACGGATGGAGGGTCCGCCTACAGATGAGACAAGCCATTAACAGCTCCTCCTCCCGAACTTAAAAAAAACACGCACATTCAGACTTAAACAAATATTTGTGTCCTTTAAGGTTAGAGGTTTATTTATCATGTGAAATTCAAAGTGACAAAGAAAAGGCCATATTTACAACTGTATCTACTATAAATTTTGTTCATACAATAGCCTATTCTGTGTTTTGCATTTTAAGTGTAATTCCAGGTGGATATCGTGTTGATGAGAGGGGTGGTTATTTTGTTTTGTTTTGCCCATAGATGGACGGAGCCTCCGGGCCTGAGAGTCACCTCATTCAATGCGGAAGTGCCTTAAACCTGCATTCTATCTCATTTGCAGCAGGTGGCTGCGCTAGTTGCACCACTAGTTGCAATGTTTTTTACGTTTTAGGTATGCTACTTGTTTTCTGTGTTTTTTCCTAAACTATAAGCCTCTCACTGTGTGTTTTTATCAGAACATTTGGTAGCCTAAAAAACGTCTTGTTCAGCGTTCGGTAGCACCTTGCCAACCAAAGCTAGCTAGCTAGCCCTACAGTTAGCCGATAATGCTGATATTAATTTTATTTGTACTGCCGTACATGCAGTTATACAATGCCGGTGCCCATGGTTGCAACCATAGACTACACTGGCTTGGCCAAGTCATCCTCCCCAGCTCCACCCTCTTGACCAAAAATCCTCCTGTCCGGTTTCAAAAGAACCAAGACAATGACAGCCAAATTGCCAAACTCATGGCTTCAAAACCGTAGTCCAAAAATCAATGGGTGAAGTCACTGCTGCTACAACTATTATTTTATTTGTCTGTGGTTTTGTCCTTGACATTCAGGAGCAAGTTATTTATCTGTCCCACGTGATGTAAATTTCAGTTGACATGGAAGCGGTGGTAGTAGTTATTAGGAGCCGTTTAGGAGCTTAATTTTGCATGTTAATCCAAATATGCCAATTTAAGAGTTTTTTCTGTACTCCAAACATGCTGACCTAATTTTCAACTAAGAAAATGTAACCTGACCTCTATTTCCAGATTGGGAAAGGATGACGATTGTGCACACACTTTTCACTCCTACTAGAACTTAAAACTTGTATAAATTGTTTAAATGAATCTGCTGTTGCGTCTGAATCTCTTACTATATATGCCCACGTTCATGCATGTGTGAATCTCTTTTAGTTTGTTTGTGTGTTACAGCTATCTGTTATAGATACCATGAATTAAGAGACTAACATTTTGGGTGAATTACTGGGTTTGTCTCAGCTTTGGCAGCTATCGTGTAGCCACAAACCCAGAAGTGGTGTAGCTGTCCTTTCTTTTTCCAACCACCTCTTTAGGTTGCCTTCTTTTGCGTCACGTTTGCATTAGATTTCCAGCCACTGGCGTAACACGACTCCATCAGTAGGCTATTCTGTACCAGCAAGGCCAATTAGAAACCCATGCACTCTTCAGTAGCATCATATCAATCGGAATTTCAAACATACTTTTTAAACCACAAATTAGTATATGTCTGTATAATACTCAATAGTTGTTTATCAAAAACAAAGCAACATCAAATTGCCCGGTTTTATGCGGGGGGGTGTCCTAGTCCCTCCCTAGTCTTTAACATACCAATACCTACCAACTGTTTCCGTAACAAACCTTTTTTACAGGTACTGGGTTGTTAGCCCTGTGCCCAACCCCCAACCTGGAGGACCAGAGACTAAACAACGTCTGGAAGTCTGCCCAGTACAGCACCAACACCAAGCTGAGACTGTACCAGAGCTGTGTCCTGTCTACCTTGCTATACAACCCGTTCTCATTCCAAACTCGTAAAATAAGTACGTTTGGGCAGTGTCCTTCAGCGTCTGATGCGACGAAAAAGGCACCCTTCGGCGTATTTGTGTAACGTACTGGGGAGAGCCGCAGTTGGATGAGATTTAGCGAGTGGTATGTAATGGGAAATTGCTGCATAAGGACGGTGGTTGGGGTGGCGGATGGGTAAAACACCAGACTTTCACTCAGGAGACTCGGGTTTGCGCCCCGCGTGTGGCGTTTTGTTTCCCCCGTCTCCGGCGTGTGTTTCCCGGCTTTTGAGGCGTCCTTTCCCCGTTGTTTTTCTTTTGTTTCCCCCGTCTATGGCGTTTTGTTTCCCCGTCTCCGGCGTGTGTTTCCCGGCTTTTGAGGCGTCCTTTCCCCGTTGTTTTTCTTTTGTTTCCCCCGTCTAGGGCGTGTGTTTCCCGGCTTTTGAGGCGTCCTTTCCCCGTTGTTTTTCTCCCAACCTCCGTGATTCCGTTCACCCGTCCCGACCAAGCGCGTCAAAAGGGACGAAAAAGGGACGGCAATAGTGGCGACCAAGCACGTTTACATGAGACGCTAAAGGAGACTTTTAACGTCAAATAAGAACGAGAAAGGCTCCTGACCGAACGTCCTTATTTTACGAGTTGGGTGTGAGAATGTGTTGTGCTATACAGCTCTGAGTGCTGGTGAACAACTGAAAGCGATCTCCACAAACTGTCAACCTTCCACACCAAAAGCCTACGTATAGTAAAGAGAATATTCTGGCCCAACACCATCTCCAATCAACTTCTACTCAGCCAGTGTAAACATGACAACATGGCTACCATCATTATGAGAAGGCGATGGAATTTAGAGAGCAAGAAAACATCACGCAAACTGCCCTTCACTGGACACCAGATGGCAAACGTAAAAGAGGTCGACCCAAGAATACCTGGCACAGGACGGTGGAGGGAGAGCTGAATACCCTACATCACACCTGGGGCTCTATAAAGACACTGGCCCAAAACAGACAAGAGTGGAAATCCTTTGTTGCTGCCCTACATGCCAACAGGCATAATGGGCAGTAAGTAAGTAAGTAAGTACCTACCAACTACCATGTGGAGTACACTGCATCAGAAAGCACCCACCCTGCTCAAGTGTCCTATAGCTGATACTGCGCTCTTCCCTCCCAATGAACTGGAATAAATGATACAGTTTTGTTCAAGCTCCTCTACTCAATTGGTTTTCAGAAACATTTCTTTCCCACCCCAACATTTTCGTTTCACTTTATTGGCAGGTTCATTCAAGAAATATCTGTAACACTTGATTCTTTGTAAGATTGCCATTAAATTGCAGAACATACAATCCATTGCTGAAACCACAACAAGAACAAGAACAATGACATTTGTTTCCTTAGCTTAAGGAGACAGCACTAGACATACAAAATTCAAATGTGATTGCAAAATGATGTGGAGCAATACAAGAATGAAGATCGTCTCAAGTATTTTTTTTTTGTCATAAACAGATTCTTCTCTTCATTCCCTCCATGACATTCCACAAGGCCACAAGGTACTTTCACTGAGGTTACGTGTAAGTTGTACAAGAAGATGATCTACATCCTGTATAGCAGTAACAACAGATTTTCATTAGAACACCTCAACAAAAAGTCCGGGTTCTTTGAGAAGCTGTAAACTGGTCTGCGTTCTTCACACAGGAAAGCCACAGAGAGACATTTCGAGTAAAAGATAAAGGGCTTTTCAGTGCAGTACCTAACAGTCTTCCTTATAGATTGTTGATAAGTTGTGAAGTGTGCTGGATGTGGTAAAACATGTCTTATCACACTTGTGTGTGATACCCTCTATGATGATGAAGTGTGAAAAAGCGGATAATAGCAACATTAAACACATAAACAATATGTGAGACAGCTGCCTTCACAAAGACAATTAATTAAGTGCTGGCAAATCTGCTTTATCATGCTGATGCAGTACTTCACTAATAGAGGCAATGTATTGACAGTGTTCCCTTTCAGAAAGCCATGAGATCATATAATATATTTGTATGTATACTAGTGCTCTGCCTGCATTAAATTGCCACAGCAAATGAATATACATTTTCTAAACACATTATATTTGGGTGGCAAACTAATTGTGCAGGCTACACACGAGCACATCACAAAATAGTGCAAAGGTGATCACTCATAATCATTAAGATAGCAGTAAATAACGTTTTCTTGGTCAACAAGATACACTTGGTATACTGAACAGTATATATGGTATAAGTATAGTGGCAATCATTAATTGTGGATTTGTGTTACACCTTCTGTCATTTCTACAATGCAAAACTGCAAGCATGAGGATGTAAAGGAACACACACACACACACACACACACACACACACACACACACACACACACACACACACACACACACACACACACACACACACACACACACACACACACACACACACACACAGGAAATGAATCTAGACAGTTGTGTTGTGAACTTCCTACAACCACATTGTGAATATTGCCTTCATCTACATAATGGATTATGTGGGTCACCATGGAGGTGGTCTATTTTTCTTGCTCCAGCTCATCTGTTTGCCTTATTCTTTTTATACCTACAAATAATTACTGTATCTAGCTGCATTCTTCCCGCTAACCTATTTACAGTAAAGTCTGAAGTCACAAACACCTAATGCAGCCAACTCTGCCTTTAGCAAACAATCAGGATGCACTGCCTTCCAAATCTATATTTCCCTTTCTATGCCATACTGCACTGAGAAGGCTAATACGTTTAGGATGTTTATGTTTCTGCCTGTTGGAAACACGATTTGCGGGCAGTTTGTTGGAGCAAAACCTCATAGAATCAAGCCAACAGTAGTGTCGCCAGGCAGGAAGGGGAGTGAAGAACTTAAGTAACAGGCCTGTAGAGCTAGGAGCAGCTGCTCTGTAGGGCGCTAAGGTCAGAGGAAAATGTAAATAAAGGCCAATCGGTATACTAACGGGAACAGGCCAGGATCCAGAGTAACAGTCCTGGGTGTCGGATTACATGGAGAAGGGCGAACTGAATGCAAGATAAGAGAGCAGAAATAATGTAGCTTCCCCTCTGCGCAAAACTAAATAAGCTTCCACTGCTTCAGAGCTCTTGAAGATGAGGTCAGCAGAGCTACAGACAGGATAAGTAAAAAAAAAGCATTGCATCACCCAAAAATGACATGTTCATTGACACACACATAATCACTCATCTGGTTTGTCTTAATTAATACATGAATGCATAGAGGATAACATCACATACACTTGGTTGTTTAATGACCCCTCAGTTGAACACTTACAAATGCATAGTATTAGTTGCTCAGAGAATACGGAAGAAATCGCTTGAATATTTAATTTGAGTTGTCTCTAGAAAACACACTGATAGGCTCATAATAATTTTCTGTGTATTAGAAGTTGTTTGGAAAAAGTGTCTGACATTTTTATGTGATTTGGATTTTGGTGTAGATTGTGTAAAAGAGATCAGAGGCTCATGTTGCTGTGTTTTACAACCCCTGAAGGGCACTGACAAACCTTACGTTAGTCCTAGTCTGGGCCCAGCACTCAGCCGCCTGTTTGAACATGAAAAATTAGCCAGGCCCTCAGACACCGGTCATTATGTGGTCGCCACTCGGCTTTTCCACTATAGCTGGGCCAAATGGGACGTGATGCCGGGCCAAAGAGCCAACCAATGCTGGCTATTCATGGTAGAACCTCCCTGAGGAATGGTAACTGCACACAGGGAACCGTGCAATCAATGGAAAGGCGCGTCGAGGTGAGGGACAGTTGTAAAGATTGAAAGGAAGAAGAAAAAGAGAGGAAAAGGACAGAGAAAGGCTAGTGATGCAAAGACAAAAAGAATTACAGGGAATGTTGAACAAAAGGAAGAGGGATGGATAAAGATGCTGTCTAAAAGCCAGCTCAGTGTCTCACTCTGGGATTCACTGGCATGAGACAAGGACAAGCCATAAAAAGGCTTACCAACATTACCTTCTAGCAGTTACAGGAAAATACATTTAATGAATGAGTAGATCATTTAATTACAATACAACTTAATTTTTTCCATCCATACTTACTCTTAAAAAATAAATGTCCCTAATCTGTAGGTCTTAGTGTGATGATGAAATAAATTCTTTTATGTAAATTGCGGGCTGGCAAGGAAAAAGGCTTCCACAGCAAAAAGGACATGAAGGCACATAGTTTGTAGTAAATTGAAAGAAAAGAAATATCAACATTTTCTCACTGCACTGATTTAAGACAAGGTAGTAAATCATCTTCAGATTAATTCACGAGGTATTGGTAAGTACCTTGAATACTGTTGATGGTCTTGTTCTATCGAATGCATGCTGTGTGTGTGTGTGTGTGTGTGTGTGTGTGTGTGTGTGTGTGTGTGTGTGTGTGTGTGTGTGTGTGTGTGTTTGTGCGCATCTAACAGATAAGTTAATACTTTGGCCCCTAGGAACACAAACATGCATGCACTTGGACACACACAAACGCACACATATCTCAAACTTTATTTTAACCTACTTTGAAATATTTTTTCCATCACTCTGATAGAATAAGTACTTACACTGAGGTTATCTAGGGGGAGCTGACCTGCTTTTGAAAGAAGAAATAAAGACACATACAGTTCTCTCTACAGCTATTTAGAATTTAATGTCAGTGTAACTGCAGAGGCTTGTATGAGGCCATTGTTTCTGAGCTACAATCACAGACAGCCTTGTCATAGTTGTTTTGTGTAAAGCTCATCTTTCACCTCAACCTCACATGGCCTCTGATGATAATGCTCAGGCTTCCCAAAGCCTCAAGGGCTTCAGTGGGTGTTTCAGAGGAAGGAGACACCGAAAGACAAGAGAGACAGAGGAAGGAAAGAATATTAAGTAAGTAAGGGTACATATAATGGGAAAAACAATAAGAAAAGTTGGATGGGGAGGAAGGGAGACTGAGGGGCGTTGTTTGTGGCCTACTCTTGTTACTGTAACCACAATGCTAAAATTCCTCATCATTGTGGCTTCCCTGTCATGACAGTGGTCAGAGGACATGGAAATGATGCCAGAAGAGACCTCCTACTCCACAGTGTCCATGCCAACCTTGGCCCACGCGCTGCAAACAACAATACAACACACAGGCATCCAAAAACATGTACATAGAGACAACCACACACAGGCACAAATAGAGAGAGACAGAGTGTGTGTGTGTGTGTGTGTGTGTGTGTGTGTGTGTGTGTGTGTGTGTGTGTGTGTGTGTGTGTGTGTGTGTGTGTGTGTGTGTGTGTGTGTGTGTGTGTGTGTGTGTGAGAATGTTCCTTTACATCCTCATGCTTGCAGTTTTGCATTGTGGAAATAACAGAAGGTGTAACACAAATCCACAATTAATGATTACCACTATACTTACACCATATATACTGTACAGTATACCAAGTGTACCTTAACCAAGAAAACGTTATTTACTGCTATCTTAATGATTATGAGTGATCACCTTTGCACCATTTTGTGATGTGCTCGTGTGCCACCCAGCACTCAATATATATATATATACTCAACACAAATATGTGTTTAGAAAATTTATTTTCATTTGCTGTGGCAAAAAACTTGCGCGTGTGTGCATTTGTGTGTGTATAGCATCAAACAGACAAACTGATGAAAAAATAATTAGTTGAAATCAGGGAGTGTTGCCAAAATGTGAAACGGATAAACAGAAAAGGGTCTTCGATTTTCATGTGGTGTCACATAAAACGTTCAGTATAACACCTAATAAAATTCACATCAGTGAAAATACTATTAATTTGTATAAATCTAAAGACATGTAATAAGAGAATGTGTCAGGACAAGGTGACGTAAGTCTCCTTGTCTTTAACTAATAACATGGTTACCAGAGGAAAGAAGCCGCTGGTGCAAAAAAAAACTGAGGAAACAGATCTGATCGCAAAACTAAACATAGCCATTGTGTGAATATTCAGGAGATTCTTCTTCATTCATAGACACACGCCGCACTTGCTTTTGTGTAAAAAGACAAACTGCAAAGACACGTCAGATTTACATGAACAAAGAAAAATGAACATTTGTTTTATGTTGCAGCTTAAATCACAGTATTATAGGGCAGGAAAAGATGTTTACTATAAAAAAGCTACTCCCTGCTCTGTGCAAATTAACAAAACTCTGCTCACACTCCATCATATCCTGTGGGTTTCCTGATGATAAGGTCACAAAAAACACATTATTTTTGCAAAATAAAAAGCGAGGTTTATTTAACACTATATATGTGTAGAAAATCAAATAATCATCCATACTGGGTAAGACATTAGCTCCATTTGCAGTTTTCTGGGTTGCAATCGAGCAGCAAACGGTGCTCACCCGTATTGTAATTTTTGTGGCTTAAGGCTGTGAGAGCTGGCAAAACACCACAGAACAGAAGCTCCTTCCTTATAGCTGTCCGACCCCACAGCTTCACACACCAGGGCGGATTTTATATCATTAAATAAAGCCTTTTAAAGCCATCTTTTACAACCCCACGTGACCTCACTTTATGAAGGGTCTCCTTTGTTTTTGTGTCTAATCGCAGCCTCTTAAAGGTTTAATGACAGCCAGTAAAATATTGATAACTAATATCAGCTGGAGGCTGGGCTGGGTTTTTAGCATGTAGCTGGAGACCCCCTTTTAGGCTGTGTCCGCCCCAACTGGCATGTGTCCAGGAGCTTCGGGGCGCACAGATGTGTACAAGACCCAAATATTCCAAGAGAGGAGACAGTGAGTGATGGCATTGTGTTGCACGTGTAAAAAGTACCTTGAGTATGTTAGGGTTTGTTTTTTGTACAAGAACTGTCTAATGTCACATGTTTTTTGACTGACAGGTGAGGTAAACAGAAGTAAAGTCCATAGATCAACAGTCTGCTACTTGCCCTGCAGGGACACTTACCTGACAAAGACACGGTGCTGATTCTGACGGCCCTGAGGCAATACCTCCATACGGTGTACACTACACTACTGTAACATGACAGGCAAACACAGCATATTCACTGCCATTTAGCCCAAAGGCACACAACCACAGGTCACTCCTCAGTTAGAATTACCCTCATTAAGTGTCAAAACTGCAGAATGCAACCATGAGGGAATTAATAAAAGCATTAGCATCGCTGCAAATATGTAAAAACTGTCTAGTCAATATTTGCATTTAGATTTCTGCACAGTAAAACAACAACCAGCAAACTGACGCACAAATGAACTACCAAATGCAGTCCAACAAGACAGGATGGGAAAGGGGTTGGTTATGACATCAAAATGTGTTAAAATTAAGAGACCTTGTATGGTGAAAAAAGAAAAAAAAAAAAATTTTTTTTCTCTTTTTTTTAAGGGGCCCCCTTTTTTTTCTTTTTTTAAAAAAATTCCCCCCCTCCCCCCCCCCCAAACCCCCCCCCCCCGTAAAATCTCTCCCTCTCCTTACCCTTTAATATTGATGATTCTCACAGGATAAAATAAGTTAAGTGGATATATGGTAATCCCTCCTCTGCTTGCTGAACTCGTTTGTTTACTCTGGGGTGACTCCGGTGATGTAGCTATGCCTTTCTAGTCGCATATAATTTCACGTTTAGCAAAGGCTCCCGTCTTTAATGTGCCCACTATCAAGGTCATGAATAGCTAATTTTTTTCAGCCTCTGGAATTATTATTCACAGATAAAAAGCGGACAAGAGTTTTCTCTGACACATGTTGACGGCTCTAACCTTTTTGTCCAGAATATATTCAACCACTTTTAAATGCCTCATGTTTTGGTTACATACATTTGTTTTGTGGGATTCTATTTTCTTTTCTTTTTCCCACCTCTCTTTATAGGTAATAATTATAATATATATGTCTGAAGTGATATTGTGGCGTAAACAAAGGAGATGGAATTGATCACTTTCAAAAGGTTTTGGTTATGGCTGTGTGAAAGTGAAGATCTGTAAAACGCTTACATGGCACAGAAGTTTGAAATCCAATATTCATCTCAGGCCTGCTGTTCAAAGAACTGAACATTTTGTGCTCAGTCACTGTCAGACTAAAGAACAAACTAATTCAACATGTCCGTGTGAGAGAAGTCTTCACCTGAGCATGAAATAAGTAAAGACCAGATTTATTTCTTGGTAATAAGAGCAATTATTGTGCATGGAATAGCTGGATTCCTACTCAAGGTTATAGCAGTGATAGGCCCTGACACCCCTGTGGTTCCACTCTGCCCAAACATTGGGAATGGACTGTGAATTCCCCTAGATTAGGGCCTAGCTTCATTGTATAGTCTGTTTGATAAGGGATTAAACTCAGTAAATCCGTTACTTCATATGGGACTCCGTGTTTGAGTTACCCTCTGCATTTTAGAGCTGTTATTCTCCTCATTCTTACTTTTCTCCTATTTAACAGTTTTGACAGAGAAATGGTATATATATGCTTTCTTATATTGCCCTTGGCAGCAAGACATTGTATCACACACCAGAATTGACTGAAATGACTTATTCCTACTTACTCCTAGGTTTATCAGTAAATGTCCTCTGACGCTGGCAAATGTTCTATCTTGGTGGTGCTTGATCTCACTGCAGTCTTCAATACTGTTGATCACCTCATCCTTATGGACAGGCTCAGAAAGTGGATAGGCATCTCTGGGAGAGCCCTTGATTGGTTTTTCTCTTGTCTGCCAGATAGGAGTTTTCTGGGGCCATTGGCCCTTATATGTCTGAGTCCGCTGCCTTATTCTGTGGGGTGCCTCAGGGTTCGGTTCTGGGTCCGATTTTATTTGCTCTTTATATGCTTCCTCTACGACACATTGTCAGCAAATTCAAAGGTATTTTGGATTACTGCTACACGGATAATATTCAATTGTATTTTCCTTTAAACCTGACCAGATTGATCATTTCAATGTTTTAAAGGATTGTCTGTCTGGATGGCCAGGAACTTTCTGAAGCTAAATGCTGACAAAAATGAGGTTCTAAATGTTGCTGTTGGTAGCATTGCTGCTGATGTGGCTAGCAGTATTGGGTCACTTAGCTCCAATGTGTGCTCTAGCCTGAAAAATATTGGTGTTACTTTTGATCAGGCTATGAACCTTGACAAGCATGTCAAGTCCTTGACCCGCACTTGTTTTTTCCACCTCAGAAACATTGCAAAAATCCTAAAATGAACATGTTTGGATTATTCTGTTTTTACTGTCTGTACATTGCTTACATTTGGTCCAGAATGCTGCTGCTAGGCTGTTGACAAGGTCTAGGAGGTATTTGTATTTGTATTTATTATAAGGATTCCCATTAGCTGATGCCTAGACGACCAGCTAGTCTTGCTGGGGTCCAAAACAACATTTAATCAGACAATATTACAGCATTTCATGACATATAGGTCATGTCATATTACCCCCATCCTGGCCTCTTTGCACTGGTTCCCTGTTAAATTCAGGATCCACTTCAAGATTCTTGTCATCACATACGGAGCCATCCATGGCCAGGCACCTGCTTACATTGTGATCTGCTGCACCCTAATGTTGTCAGCAGGTCATTGAGGTCCTCCGATCAGGGCTTTCTGGCTGTTCCCTGTACTAAGCTAAAAACTAAAGCTGACAGAGCCGTCGAAACAGTGGCACCTAGACCTCATGATTTGATAGTGGCGACCTCTGTTGATATCTTTTAAAAGCAGTTTAAGACGCAGTTGATTTGCTACATTGTTGATTCTATTGCTATGTATTTTTATGTTTCTTGCCTTTGTGATGTGTTGTGATTTATTGTGATTTTCATTGGGTATTGATGGATATTAATTTATTTGACCTGTGAATCATGGTGTGACTCTGTATTAATAAGTGCTATATAAATTAACTTTACTTAATTACTTAATGACAATACAAGCAGAAATAATACAATAATTCTCAAATGTATCTGGTTATTCATGGCAAGAATATTCATGAATAGGAATATAATCTGTATTTCTGCCTATATTGTCTAACAAAATAACACTGAGACACAACTTAGCTCTGCAAAAAAAAGTTGAAAAATGTTGAGCCATTACCTATTTACAATGGCATCTCCCAACCACTGGTCACAAGATTATGGTTCTCAGGTTGTAAACAGAATGATCAGTTAATGATATTAAGCCGTTTAAGATCAATACGACTCAAATCACACAGGCTTAGTTAACGTTATTATAGTATTCAGGAAGACATTCCTCAATGTAATTACCATTTTTATCAAATACATTGAACACAATTCTGATGATTTTCCTACCTAACAATGTCAACATTTGCAAAGAACTGGCGAGCTGCGCTACTCAAATACAGAGGAGATCATTCCATTTTCAGTTTATAAACACTTAAGGAAAGAGAAGTCACACAGCAGTTAAGTTAAGAAGAATCCTTTAAGAGGGGAAGAACACACACTAAAGAGCATGTTAATTCATGTAATTGTTAACTCACAAAAGACACTTTTGCTTCCTAATAATATTCTCCATGATCAACTGTGTGCTTAGTTACCATTTAACAGGTCTGTTATGAACAATAGTGAGGACGTGCTGTATGTGACTGGGAATAAGGAAGGATTCATCCTATCATATTGTATGATCTTATGTCATATAAACAAATCTGACAAATATCAAATAAATCCTTTTTATGTAATTGGATGACCCATCTTGAGGTTAGGGTTAAGAAAAGTAAAATTACTTAAAACAATAATTAAAACAAAATCAGCTATAATAGAGGCATTAAAAGGACCATCTGGAGTTAGCTTATTTACAGGGTTAGAAAAGGGATAGATTTGTGTTGTGCCTTGGCTTTCAATTACTCTCTGAATACTATGAACATGATGTAAATGATATTGACATATTATGTATTTATGCATGCATACACACATAAAATAAAGATAGTAAAGGCTCTCGTAGATAAACTCGTCTTCACAGCAAGGCCTCTGTTAAGACAGACACCCTGGCAAGAACAATCCATTTCAGCTACAGCCAGCATTTGCAATTAAGCTTCATCCTCACTTCTATGTTGTCAAATCCTCATGCACTGCCTTCTCTTTGAATGAATCACCTGTACAGTTTAATTACTCAGTCTCCTTCCCCCAGCCCACCCACCACCATCAGCCTAACTCTTGCAGGCAACGTTATCAAACTAGGGCAATTTCCCCCCAGCAACTCCATCTCTAATGCATGGTTGCTTTAAACAAGACTGATGATGGCCAATAAAAGTGTTAGAGTGAAGCTGTATAAATGCTCTGGATAAATGGGTGGTTTGAAATCCAAACAAGAAGCGAGAGTGAGTCTGTGATAGCGTCAAACCAATGGCATTGCATGTCTTCCAGGTATATTGGGTTAAGCTCTGGATGCTGAATCAGCCCAGACAGAGGGGGGATCCCCAGTTTATGATTTATCAAAATCAGACCATAATCAGCTTTAGAGTACCTCAAGTTCCTTCCACTGGTGTTTCGTAGTTTGCACACATTTGAGGTGATGCTTTTCAGACTTTGCTTCGACTGAGGGCATGCCTTTGCTTGTGCTGGGTTCATTCAAAACCTTTACTTGTTTTCTCACCTCTTTCCACATTTGTTCTGCTACTTTTAGGTACTCGGCTTTACTTTAACTAAAGAGAGATTTGCAACAACCCTAGGGACTCGAATAAAACAATATTTCTAAAAATATCAAATTTTATCAATTATTCATTGTATTTCATTTCTTCAGGTCAAAAATCAGATTTTTGTCCTAAGTTAAGAGCTCTCTGCTGTCTATCCAACTCACTGTCATTCATAAAGTAATCAACAGCATTGTACAGTCCTTTCTAGAAAGGTACAATTAAGACTCAGCAATTTTTGAAATAATTGTATTTTTTTGTAATATTATTGCTAGTAACTTGTTTAGCATGACAGACTTTTTGCTTCATTTCGTACAATTGCATGTCATGGTCTGAATCCTTGGTGCATAAATAACCAGGGTTTTGTATTATTGATACTGCATATTTACAACTTACATTTTAACAACAATCTGTCAAGAAATTCCTTCATAACATTGTATAGCACCTACAGTAGGCAATACGATTCATTTCTAGGTTAATGTAAGTACACCACCTTGTACACATGAATGGTAACTTTATAGAGAAGCTGTGTGCCAACTTTTCATGCAGAACACCGAGAGTAAGATAGTGTAAATTTTGAGTTTTTCAGGGAAAGTACTGTAAGTGACTCTGACCACTTTTTAAAGAGATGAGTAATCACAGAGAAGAAGATGTGAGGCTTCATGGCATGTGTGAAGTGGCAGTTTAAGTTAGATAATAAACAGAAAGAAAATAAAAGCACAAGTAGAGAGTTTGGTTGCAGTTCTACGCTGACCAATGTAAAGCACTGCAAATTGCCTGAATGTTGAATTGCAGTACCACTTGATTACAGCTGCAGTTGTTATAGCAAACATAACTCACTTTTTCAAGTTAACTCCACAAAATGAGGTAAAGGATGGGCTCTCTCCAAAATGCAGATTAGCGTGAGCCCTGAAGCTGTGAGTATCAATATGTGTATTGTATAGACTAGACAGCTGTGTATTGTGGCAGGGAATTCTTTAACTCCCCACAGTGTAACTGACAAAGCCATAGATTTCTCAGAGGAACCTGCTGCTTATGTGAGGGATGACAGATACATTTTGTTGAGAGACTATGCGGAAGGGATTGCTAATAAGCTTTCCCAGATCAATAAATAACTGCATGCTGCAAATTAAACTGTAAATCTCGTCAGAGATGGTGAATAACACTTATGTCAAGCAAAAGGTGTAACAAATGTATTTGTTGCCTGTGGAGATTTATTGAAAATTATAACTTTCACATTTATAAGAATTTAAGTAAAGTTAAAGATAGTACAATGGCTTAATTCTGACTTATACAATTGTTTTAGTGTGACAGAATACAGTATAGGTTTATGTTGAGTGCACTTGACCAACACATGAGAAGTCACTTTATGCCATGGGGCAAAATGGAGCATGATAACCGGGCATGGCGTCTAATAGCTGGTGCATGAAAACCAGATTATATGGCAAGCAAGAAAGCACGATTCACAAACAGAGTCTGATTAGCCAAGCGTTACCCTCTGTGATATGAGCGGCACTAAGAACATAGCGAGAGTCCTGTATCAACTTACACTCAAAGTTGTGTATTAAACTATTAGAACATGTTTCAACAAGGAGAGAGCATTAACATCACTCTGTCTGAGTGTGTAGAGTAGGCTGAAACTGACAGAACTGACATTGTGGTTTTACTTATGTAATAACTGTTGTTTTTTTGTTTCCGCTATGCTTTTAAGGTAATATATACAGACATATAGCATTCTCTCATGGTGGCACATTAATGTGTATGATGAGATGGCCTTGGTGCAATTCATTTTTTACTCCTAGAAATAGGCTACACATTATTTCCCTTTCAAGGATTTAGTGCAACTTTATCCTTTATTTGAGGAAATTTGGAATGGCAAGCATTATATTAAAAGAAGATCATGTTCTCAAACCAGTTCCAACCACTGGTACTCATAGCCGTCTTACTTGGGAGTATCCCTCAGAGCTGTGGTCATGAGACCTCAGGAGAACATCTCTGCCCTGTGGCTTTGTACTGACCACTACTGTGAACACGACTGAGCAGCGACTGGTCAGAGCTGTGCCTTTTGGCAAGGCTCAACCATGCTCAGTTTGGAGAATAGAGAGATTAGCACAATTAGGTGAAGTTTACCATGGCAGTGTACATATGTGTATTGTCCCACTTTCGTTTTGTGGTAGTTGTGATGAAACCTCTTTTGCCTTTCCGCTCTGCGGTGTAAGTCCTGGGTCCAGAGGCCAAATCTCTGATGGGTAGCCATAAGTCACGTCTGGGTTTAGCACATTGCTGAGGCTGGCTGGGGCTGGCTGAGGTTCACTGTGGAACCACAGCCTAATTCACCCAGCACTGTGAGGAGACGGTCCGTCTACAGCCCAGAGCCATGACCAACCAGTGGCTTTACTGTGGGGCTGCACGCCAGAGATATTATCCCCTTTTCCTTATTACTTTATAACCCCCCCCCCCCTTTCCCTTCTTTTGGTTCTTGTCTATTTAGTTTTTGGGGGTTTCATGTCTGTTGAGTTTTGGGGCTTTGCTTACATGTGTGTTTTCTACTGTAGTTTCTCAGGTTAATGTGTTATTTAATGTTCTATTTTAAATTCACTCTAGTATCACTTATTAGCCTTCAGATCTCTTTGCTAGCCAGGAAGATTTGCTAAATTGTGCTTTATCTACCGCTATAATAAACACATATGACAGAGTTTCACTGCCAAATAACAAGTGAGATAAATGTGTGTGAACATTTCACTCAAGTGCTTTACAATACTTGATAAGATAATCCATTTCTAGGAGAGAGGAGTGGGTGGAAGAGTTTGGGGTTTAAACAGCACAATAATCTCCCCATATCTCCTCCTCGACACGGAACACTCTCTCCCCGCCACTTACTGGAGATGTGTGGATGTGATAACAGAGAGTAAACATACTCGGGCTGCATGTTCCAGCACACACACACACACACACACACACACACACACACACACACACACACACACACACACACACACACACACACACACACACACACACACATACACACCTTTCAAATCATTCCCTGGTGCCACCGCAGCTACTTTACAAATAATGGCCCCCATGTGTGTTTAGGGCTCCAAGGCTGTGTGAGGCAGGGTGACTGGGCTCTGTGCCCAGTCTGAAACCCTGTCAAGATCACTGTAAATTTCATCTCGTTTTCAGCAGCTGTAATTTAAGGGCCAGATGTGGAGGAGATTGAGGACAGAGTCAAATAAACAGCTTGTTACATATTTATTTTCCATGCATACTATGGTACATGGTTATCTGTCCACAACAGTGGTCAAAACAAATTCATTTCAGTCTCAGTCTGAAATTGATGAGCAGTATACATAGTATACAATATATATATATATATATATATATATATATATATATATATATATATATATATATATATATATATATATAATATGCCTCACTCTGCCTGTTCTGTACTATTGTTTGCATGTTTATATATGCGCATATTTTTTTTGTGTGGCTGAAAATAGAAAAATATACAAAATAAAATAATTTACTATTTAACACATCCACTGGGATCTAAAGCAAATCCTTCTCATTTCAAAAACAGAACATTGAACATTGAACTCTGACATTACAGAGGCTCCATTACTGTATATGCGTTCCCTTGCCACTAATGGTCCCAAGGCTTGAAAAAATCACAGTGGTACCCATAGAGACATTGGCAGTGTAAACAGTGGGTTGTACTAGGGAAAATGATGTTTAATCCTTTGAAACCCCACGCTAATTGGAAATATAATGGAGGATGAAGGGACACTGCTGGACTAGGTGGGAGGCCTGATGAATGTGTGTGGACTGGATATGTAGAGGAATGTCTCATGTGTTTTGGCAGGGAGGGGCAGCCTACTGCTTAGGCCTTGTGTGAAAAGTCACACTTTATAAGTTAGAGTGACCGGGGCAGGACACTGTAGGCTAGGTTACAGTGGATTGTGGATCTAATCGAGTAAAGGAAGAGGAATATATATTATTCAGCTGAAGAGAAAAATGAATCATACATTAAATTTAATCTTGACAACAGAAAAAACAGATGATCACAGTCAAAGGACTTCCCTTTATTTTAATTTAAAAGCTGATCAAGACGATCACTTGTATATTTATTGTCTTAAAACATCAGGGATTATAATGTATGCCTACCCAGTAGACTGTATTCCTAATCACGTCTTTGTCTGTGTATTGAAGCATGAACTATACCAGGCCCAAGACGCACATTCTAGTAACCCCCCCCCCCCCACCTCCTTCTTTTCATTTCATTTCATCCTGTGGTGCTGCCAGTCTCAGCTCACAGCTTCTACATACACACAAGATTAATGCTGCTTAATTAAGAGTACAATGTGACTAATTGGGAGTGCATGTCAAAGGTATATGTGTAATTTGCACATCAGTAATGATAAGTTTGAGGAGATTCATAGTGTCAAAACATGTCAAATGGCAGCAGGGATTTAGAGCATTGTTTGTTAATGCCAGGGTAATTACAGATGTAGAGAGACACGTGCAACCACACATACACATGTAATGCAGACACACGCAGGCGTTTTCAAATCAGGTAAATGTCTTTAACCTTTGTGTATTCAATATGGTCTTATAGAACTGAATACAATGAGCACAAACTCTAGACTAAATCTGACGTTGTGTGGACATGAATCATGTAATATATTCTACCATTACAGAGGGGATTATTATAATACCATAAATTTGACATGGTAAGGTAAAGGTAAACTCACAGTTAAGTTTGTTCAAGTAAGCTATTTAAGTTACGTATCACATCATTAAACATGAAGCTGTGTGTAGAGAACAGTTCAGGGGGAGTTTTAAACATTACTGAACAAAAAAACACAAAGCAATAATTTGGGTAGAAATTAAATCATCATGGTTGGAAGCTTCTTTGCATTTGGGTAAAATTGTGTATTGAGGTAATTCTTCCCCTAATCTCAAATTTCATGCACAAAGTCCACATTTGAATATGATGATACAAAGCCTGTTTCACTAATGTTGGGGACACCAGTGTTTATCTGTAACTGAAAACGGAAAGTGGTATTTCAATTTGAAATGTAATGGAAAACTTATAAACCACACACACACACACACACACATGCATGCACTCAAGCAGTGTATTTCTGTGTATGCTGTGCATGATATATTGTGCACTTATAAATGTGTGCGTATGTGTGTGTGTGTGTGTGTGTGTGTGTGCATCCTGTAAAAATGGTTGCTACATTGGCCGTGGCCAGACAGTCTGTGACCACACAGAGAGTAGCAGCAGGAGGTCGACACCTCCCTGGTTTACAGCCTTCTGAGAAGGGAGCCTCATTTTCTCCTGGTGTTGGCTTCACTCTTTCTTTTCTGCTTATAGTACGAGCACTAATATTAGATCAGCCGGGACTGCAGCTCGATAGAAAATGCTTTATGCTTGTTAAAATAATTGCTCTCAGTTTTCCAACTCATAAAATTGCCTTTGTAATTCGGTGGGGAATGTATCTTCTGAGACAATCACTGTCACGCCAGAGCGATGGCAACAGTTTTAATTAGTGGCATCGAATTTCCACAGAAATGAATCCTGCGTGCCCCACAACACCCCAACAAAAACACACACACGGTACTGACACAGAGGGGTAGTGTAATTGAATTCAATTCACTGAATACATGGATAATCATTTTTGTACTCTCTGGCTGTAGTTGTCGCCATCGGGCCAGTATGGGAACATGCCGTCAGATTCCGTCAGAGACCCACTGTGCTGCTTACAAAGGCCACGACTCCGTTAGTCCCCCTGAAGAATTCCACCTAGAATTCATTTGTGCCACGGGGCTCCTTGCTTTACGCTGGTTGCTACAGAGGGCTTTCACAGGCATGGATCCTACTGTTGTAATCCTTATAATCCTACTGCACAGGGGTCTCAGAGCAGGGGTGGAAAGTGGGGTGGGGTAGTGTGCTTTAATTAAGATCTGAAAAGGGAGCAATAATGTTGATGAACAGAGGAGAGAAATTGAAGTAATGGGTGGAACTTGAGAAAAAGGGTGGGTGTAAATAGAAAACATGCCAGTGCATGCACACTTTTACATAAAATCTCATCTACACAGTGTGACTGTATACAGATTACTGTGGATGTAAAACACACAGCTTTATACCAAATGACTTACTTATTTTGTCCATTTGGACCATAGCAATCATAAAATAGTGCTGATACAGAATATTTGATTTATTGTCAGGGATTAAAAAGCTGTTCAAAAACTAAATAGTGCAGGCCAACATTCACAGGGTCTATGCTTAATGAAAAGCCTACTCTTCAATACAAATCGCCTTATTCACTTCTTCTGTCCTATCCTGTTGTGTCTGATTTCATTTCCTTCAGTTAGTCAGCATTATTGCCTCCTCTCTTGTGCTATTGATTTTCGGGGAATATGGTTATTACAACATAATTTTTTTTTTTTTTGAGTCTCCATCTATTCTTTGTACTGTAGGGAGCAGGCTGAAAAAAACAACAATTTACATTCACTTTAGCTGGAAAACATTTATTTCTGTGTAGACAATCAATATCACTTACAGAATAATTGGAATGTTATTAATCTAAAAAATATTCCTGTGTGGATGTATGTTATCCTACTATGGGGTGTGGTGCTGGCAATCAGGAAAGATACATTATTATTTATTTAAAGTTTCTAAAGTTTATATTTTTAGAGATATACACATAAAAACTATATGCAGATTATCAAAACATTTGCAGGACAATTCAGATTTAAAACTGTATAGGATTTTCTCCAACCCCATATCCAACTGAGAGTGTCTTGGGGCAATTTTGAACTCGGGTAAACTGTCAAAGGCCTCTGAGGCCAGGCAACAGGAAGCACCTGGGGTCTCTCTTGGAGCTGGCAGCAGTGCCAGACCAACTCTAATCCAATCATAGAATGACAGCAGGGCGGCTTCAGCTGTGCCTGATGGATATTGCTCCTGTCAACACCAGACCACAGATCCATAGTTCCCCTGTTTTGGTTGTTTGACTGTCTCACTTGTATTTCTTAAGGTACAGTGTTTATGTCTGTGAATCCATGCACACACACACATTAAAATGTCACATGCAAGTGTGTATGCTCTCTATAAAGGCTTTGTTTACAAACATCAAACCCACAATATTGAGTTTGCTGATCATCTGTTCAACCCTTACGCTCTAATCGCAGGTGGCTTGCAAAAAAAGATTACATATTAATTAATAATAATAAATGTATTACAGTAAATAAGACCACAACTTCACATGGATGATATCTAGCTACTGACAGAACCAAATCACATAAAATAAAATAAATATTTTCTCAATTTGGTCACCCCTTGTGGTGCCTAGCCACCAACACTTTGTTTCAGCCGAATGACTGAGATTTTTAATGAAAGAATCATACAAGGCCTCCCTGATAAGGGAGGCTATACAGAAATGCTAAACTGCCTCCCTTATCAGAGAACAATGTTGTAATCACATGACACGCACAGTTGACCCGGACAAGAGGTTTTTCTTTTACTGACCGATAAAATCTAATTACATATCAAAGGTTCCCAAAGCAAAACCAGCAGGAGGAAACACCCCTGTTACATTCATCATATGATAGTGTTGCTGTTTTCCTGTAGATGGTATGTAGCAGTTTAAGCTGCTGTATAAAAGGAGCATGGGAAAAGCTGCTGAGGGATACTGTTATCCAGTATTTGCCATTTCCTACCACACTAGAAAATGGAAAACCTTTTTGTGGAGAGACGACCAAAATGGACAAAGACATCGATCTGCATAATTTGGACATGGCCTCAGACCTGACATATAAAAGCGTCACTGAGATAGTTTGGCTCAGGTCTTGCTATAACACTGCTTGACGAGTCTATCGGGTAGAAAAAAAAAACCTTTGACTCAGCCAGGAACCCTTGTAATTAGGTGTACTGCTGGATAGGCCTATTGTAATACAAAACTACATGACTACTTATTCTAAAGTCTTGAAAACCCACAGCTAAAAGGATAATAGCTCTGCCTTAGAGTGAAACATTGTTGAGCCACGGAATAAGAGATATTTAGTCCGATTGCTCTGCTGAATACAGAAACTAAATCAAATAGGTGTAAATTAAGAGATTGGTTAATTGCACGAACTGTGAGTGCGAACCAGTTAATAAGAGCAAGACTAGAAAACTAGATGATTCCCTGGTGAGCAGGCAGGATTACCTCTGTAATCTCTTCTGTCACATATGGTGATGCTCCAAATCTCCCCTCGCTCTGAGGAGCATTCAACCCGTCAATTGAAATGAAAGAGGCCTTAACGAACGCCTCTCTCCCACTCATGGCGCACACGGCTGTATAGCCCCTGCTGATGGTGTGTACGTTAAAGCTGGGAGATCAGAGTCCATTGAGGTGCAGGGTGAGCTTCATTCTCATATTCTTTTAAAGAGAAAAAAAAAACCTTGCACTCTTTTGGCTATTTTGTGTGTGTGCATGTGTGTGTCTGGGTTTGTGTGTGGAATAGAGACAGCAAGTACACTCTCATACAATAGGGTATGATTTCCCCTATCTTGCTTCATCTAGCTCAGATATCTGCAAACTCTTGAACCACATTGTATGGAGTATGCAAAATGATTTAAAAAATTTCGCACACAAAAATAACTAAAAGGAAATATTACAGATAAATACATAATGTTAACTGTTGACTGAAGAAATGTAATAGTACTGGCAATATGCTAATATTCCAATCCCCAGTTGGAGTTAAGGGACTGGGGGTAGGAGTCCTGTTTCTCTTATGCATTATCATAAATCATAGTAGGCCTATTTAGTCATTCAATACCACACTGTCCCCTAGGACCATAATCTGTTTACAGGAGCACTGCAGCTTTGCATAGTACTTTCAAATCCATACCAAATGCATTTTTAATTGGTAAATAAATGCAAAATGCATGCTAACAGGCAATTGTAGCACTGCTACTGAATGCTTAAATATGGTTCTAAGCATGATGTTCACATTATGGATTTTGCATCACCATGTGTTTCCAAGGTGATTTATAATCAGCCAAGCATCCAGTCTCTGTTGTAGCATAATGGAAGGTCTTGATCCAAGATATGGCTTCATCACATCTCAACATGAATAGTGAAGATTCCAGAGAGTCTGTGAAGGAGAACCCTCGTACATTTTGTGTAAGAATATATTCAACTCCTCAAATTTCCTTTTTTAAGACACTGCCACAAACAAGTCCTGACTTCTTCTGTTCATTATCAGAACCAGGATCAATGTCATCCTTGCCACGGCAGGTGAATATAGTAACATGTATTCTACATAATAATGTAGATAGCCAGTTAAAATATTATCACAAAGAACAATCATCTTATCACAGCTTATATTCTCTCTATAATAGTTCTGTTTCATTCATTTCAAACATTTTCACATTTTAAATTAAAGGAATTCACAAAATCAGAAACCACTGACAATCTCAAAAAGCCTATTGTTTTATATGTTAATGACATTATGCAATGATTACAAATTGTATAGCTTTCCTGTTTATTTTCTGTTTAGGGACAGCTCCATCATTCAATCTTTTTTTTCTGCACTGACTTGGTTAATACTTTTTTTTTAGCAGGACCAAGAGCATGCTTTAAAATGTGACTGCTGTCCCAGAGCCACCCAGAGATCAAAGGTCAAGGAACAGCAGCACCATGTGCTGGAGCACATGATTCTGTCGCAGGCTAGGGCGAAAAGAGCGTAAACATCTGTTTTAAAAGTTATCACAGATGAAGGTTCGAAGATTTGTTTGGGAAAGGAAACCAAATTTCTTTCTCTTGTTTCTGGGTGATCAGGCTTGATTAATAGAATCACATTTTCAGTTACCTACTTAAGCAATGTAAATCTTCCTTTCTTTTTAATTATCTTCTATTTGAGATGAGATTTGTTAAGAATAAATGCAAGCAAATGGATCTTTTTTGGCTAGTTTCAAAATATTTATGAAAATAATGACTTCAGCGTGATCAGTTATGTTTATGGCCCATAATCCTGTCAATAATCCTGTCAGTACTCCAAGAGGATACAGTGTCTGTGTATTACGTCCAAAGTCGAAACATTCCCTTTTATTACTTTAATCGGGGGGGAAATGAAGATTGACATTTATAGCATTGCAACAACAGGTTACACTGACTTTATAGTTTAACAGCTTGTTTTGTTCTATATTAAAAAATGCCTCCAATGGGATATCATTTTGTATTTTTTATGGTAGGTTTCTATCAGTATGATTTTGGATTGTGGAAGCAGCAGCAAAGTGATGTGTGTTAAAATGGATGTTCTGCATACATCCTACTTAGACATAGTTCATGCAGTTACTGAACCTATTTTTTTATATATCATATATCTCCTTTAAACTCTATCCAAAAAGTGGTTTAGGAAGGAAGGAGATTGTTGTGTGCCATTTGTACGTGCAATGGCAGTAAATCAATACAGCCAAAGATTTAAGATACTGTTCTTATCATGCTTTTATTCACATCCTTATCAAAATATGAGCTCCTACAACCTCGTGGGTGATCAATGAACATTCCTACTGCTACTGAAACAAACACAAGGGCATCCAGTGCTCTGTTCGTTCTTATCTAAACAAGTAATCACATGCTGTTCATCATCCATTATTTCATCAGTGATCAAAATCAAACACTTTCTTTCAATCTGCTTCACCTCAGTAATTAGATAGTAGGCCTAAATCTTTTTCCAAAATCTATATGACCACTCTCATTTAAGAAAGGAATCATGTGGTTAAACACAACTCTTATATGGTCATATAATATGCAGGGCCACCGGAGTATAGTAGTAGTATACATGACTGCACTATGACACTGTTCTACCAAGAAGCTATCTGTATCTTATCTAAAGCTGTGTAAAGCTGGTGTCAAACATGAGATGTTGGTAAATGATCAACCACAGGGATATGACAAGACAGTTATGACCTACAGATATGGTAAGTATTACCAATTGTCATTGGTTTTAGTATAGAGAGAACAGGACCAGCACAAACAGTCATCATCTGCCCTCTTGACGAAAAATCATCACGTCCGGATTCAAAAACAAAATGACACCAAAATTGCCAAAGTAGTGGCTTCAAAAGGTAATCAACAAACTAATGCACTGTAAAAACGAGAACTTGAAATTGCTCATCTTACTTTGATTTTCAATTAAACAGAACAAAAAACACATAATTGCATTATAAACTTTGTTAAAGTAGTTACTTCAACTCACTGTATTAAGTTTATTGTGATAAGTTGGTCTCACTTCAAAATGTATGGTGGCGCCACTTTGAAATTGTAGTTAGACTCAAATTGAGGCCAGGTCAATTACTCTTTTCATGCTCCACGCTAAAACAGGGTTTCCTGGGCAGTTCTGCAGGGGTTTTCAGTTGCCCTTTCCTGGCCTGCTCTATGCCTTGAACTCCGATTTGCGTACTGCAGTCAGGTGGTTCATTGGCTGGTCAATTCCCATGATGCAAGGCAGTAAATGGTTGTGTCAAACTTTGCTGAAAAGTTTGCAGTTTGTTCGAAATACAAATGTAACTTTATGAATTCCGTTTATTAAACGTGTCTGCTTAGAATGTAATGTTTTGTTGCCTGGTAATTGTCATTGTGCTGGTTTACATTTGTAACCATGAGGTAAGTGACTGTTACGTTTGATAAGAAGAGCTGGAGTTTTGCAGTGTTAGACTTTGAGCAGTAATAGGCTTCCTTCAGCCAGTATTCTGCGGCGCGTCACTTCACTAGTGGCCCTTTTATGTCAAGTGATGCAAGATCAGCAGCTTTAGATGGGCCCCTATTTTGCACGGGGGCCTTTTTAGAAGTCGAAACTTAGTTTTTACACACAAAAGTTAATTATCTGAACAAAAGATAATTAGTTGACATGACTGTTTTTTGAATTATTTAGTATGTGAAACTTAAGATTTTAAGTTTTTATATCTATGAAAGATAAATTATTTAAACAAAAAATTATTAGTTGGCACAGCATATGAAAGTTAATTATTTAAACAAAACATTATTAGTTGGCACAGCATATGAAAGTTAATTATTTGAACAAAACATTATTAGTTGACTGAACTATTTTCAAAACGTAGGAGTTTGAGTTGGCCTCAAAACTCAAAAATCTAGTGCAGTAAGTTGCCTTGAAATTTTGAGTTTTCACAACATTTTCGTTTTTACAGTGTGGGTGACGTAACTGCTGCTTCGTCCAGTATTTTTACAGTCTATGGCTGGAATTAAGTCTTATGTCTCTAACATGCCAGATTTCCCTCCCCTTCCGCTATCTCTGCTATCTATTTTGCAAGGGCACCGTTACTGCATGTGGGGCTTAGCGCCGCCCTGGACAGTTGTGATTGGTTTAAAGAAATACAAACAAGCAGGGCGTCTTTCACCCTATCACAGAATAGACAAGAAGTGTAGCCAGACCATATTCCAGTGCTGACACATCGCTGTGGAGGTCTGGCAATGCGAGAATACGCTGCTAAGCCAATGTTGTCTTGTCTATTGTTTCAATGGCACTGTGCTAAGCTAAACGCTTAAGAGGTAAGAGGTAACCAGCTAAGTTACCATTGCTAAGCATCTGTCATGATTGACAGGTCGACGTGTAGACATACCCCTAAAGCATCTCCTGCTTTATCATCTATTTTAAAATAAATGTGACCATTATTTTACAAAATTGACATCACGCTGTTTTGAAGAATATTTAAAACTAGCAATTGAGACCATAAACTTGTTGTTATTGTAAAAATGTTTACGGAGTTAATAAATCAATAAGTAGGGTAATTTCCCCATAGAGCTATACAAGCGAACTTCTTTTTGTAGCCAGTGGTGTCATCCCCTGCTGGAATTTAGACAGAATGCATGTTAAAGGTACTTCCGCATTGGCCTCACTTTTTATACCCAGAATCTACGTCCATTATTATTTTACTCTCTATGATCCCAGCAATGTACAACTGTTGAGCCAGACTAAAATATCAGTAATTCAGCAAGTGATTTCTATCAGACTATATTTTTATATTTTACATACATATTGTTTTACATATTTAATATTATAATTTTCTGGTATATGATACTTGTTATTACAGATACATCTGGAGAGCTCCATAGTCAGCGTGTGTGTGTGTGTGTGTGTGTGTGTGTGTGTGTGTGTGTGTGTGTGTGTGTGTGTGTGTGTGTGTGTGTGTGTGTGAGTGTGTCTGTTTGTGGCAGAAAGGGTGGTAGACAGCTTACACAAACCCAACAGCATATCACCTCGTCTGTCAATCAAGCCACAGGGGAGGTGAAGGGTAAGGAGGAGACAGGCACGCTGGCTAATCATTTTGTAATCAGGCGTCAAAACAAAACAAAAAAATGGTTATCTGATCAGCGCGGGCGGCTGCCAAAGTTGACATGGATGTTTTTTTCCTCCTGTGTCATCATGTCAGGGCTAATGGACAGTGGTAAGCAGGGGAGTTAATTACTTTTGACGACGCTCCCCGCTAATTTCCCATTTATATGGAGTCCCTTTTCTCCTCTGCCATCGGCCAGGCAGGCAAAATGCTTGGCTGCTGTTTGCATCAGATCCATCAGAATATCTACACCGTCTGTGCATATCAAAACATTATGGACGCTATTGTCTCCTTTTTTAATTGTTTTTTTCCCAAAGCTTTCAGAGTGAGGTAGGGGAGGCAGCATTGTTCCACAGTAGGGGACAAACGCATTCCTTCTCCTTTTGTGTCTTCCTCTTTCAGGTTTTCTGACCTGCTTTAGCCTTGGTTGCTGGTTGTGTCTTGTTGGTTTTTACCAAGTTTTAGTTGAATATTTAATTATTTATTTATTATTTTATGGCACAGTTGCCCTTAGTCCATCCCCGGCTCCTGTGATTCTGTTTTAAATACAGGGGCCAACAACAGCATATAAATAAACTACTGTAGCCAAGCTGGAAAGACACAAAAATCAAATATATCTTTCAGTCTTTTAACACCCAACACTCAGAAACATACAGTGTTACAAGGTGTAAAGTACTGCTTCTGGAAAAAGCAAAAGGAGATGGTTAAACATTATTTTGGCCCACGGATTCCGTCCAAGGTTGACCAACGCAGTAACACCGGTCTTGAGTTGTGACACCAGCTGCCTCACACCTAAGAAAAGCTCTTTGATTGGCAGACAGGGATTGGAGAGGTTGCTGCTCTGAAGAGTGGATGACTTTCTTTCATTGTGTGTGAGTGACACTTTGTCATCTGGCACACAGTCACAACCTCTGTCACTTTCCTTTGCATCGGCTGTACTCATGTTGACGTCACAATGCACTAGTTATTTTAAACTCTTGAACTCTGACCTCCTCATTTTCTCCTCACCCTGACCTGTGTTAACCTAAAACTCATTGGAAAGATTTGAAATGCATATGGGATGGTATGGGGTCATTTTTACATGTGTGTTTTTCTTCTATGCTCAGCGGGTAGAATCAATCAGAATCAGAATCAGAATACTTTATTGATCCCCTGAGGGAAATTATTTATTTGCAGTTGCTCACAGTCAGATTCAAGGTAAAATGAGAGTAAGAAAGAGAAAGTCAATAAGTGTATAAAGTAGATAAAGTAACACAGCCACAATAATAAATAAATAAAACATTAAGTAGAAGTAAGTGAGATTAGGTTACAAGTAAGATTAGGTTAAAAAGATTGTTTCAAGATTGTACAAATTCTATTGTAGTGCAGTGTCAACATAAAGTACAGTGCGAATATAATTAGCAGCAGTGAACAAATAACACCTCTGCACATGTAGCTGATAAATTATTGCACCATGTAATTATTGTACATAATTGTCCAAGAATATTGAGATGATGTGGAGATACGTGCTGTGAGAGAGCAGGTCGTCCATTAATAGCTGGTTGGTGGTTCGATCTCCAGCTTCTACTGTCCATGTGGCATATGATAATATTTAATTTGCTCTTTGGATGAAAGCGCTACATATATGCAGTTTAACTATGACTGCATAACTGCAGTTATAATACAAACACTAGGTAGTGTTTCAAGGTATATTCTGATGTTATACCTTACAAATCTTTCTCAACCAGGTCTAAATCTATGCCCCTGACAGCTGGCTCTGAAACCCAGAGAACCCCTCCTTAAACCCTTTTACATTATTATATGTTATCCTAATGGTAGCAGTCAGCATACTTAATGCTAGTGTTGGGCCTGATAAACGATGGGCTTCCTGGCTGATATATGTCGAAGGGCCAAAAGTGAAGAGGGACATTTTATTCTTGGCCATCAATCTGATCGGGATCTGTGGGCACTAGTGGAGACGATGGCAATTCATTTTAGAAGGGCCTCAGTGGGCTACTAGGGGCCCTGAGGGTTGGTGATGGGTCCTCACCGTATGATTGAGATTCTAAAAGTGGCCCTGTTTTATGGGATTATTAATTTACAAAGGCAGGCACTGCCATAGATGCCTTGTCAGTAAAGCAAAGGAGCAAAGGGACATTCGTGGCTGACCTCTAAGGGGGAGATTGTTCAACCACAAATTGAATAATTTCGGGTGTGCATCTGCACATATCTTTAGGAAACTCCAGAGTGAAAGATGCATTCAATGTACATACTAGGATTTTCTTGAAAAAAGGAAATATCTGTTAATGTGTTGAGGAACTGTGAGCCGTGTAGGTGTATTCAGAGTCTTAAATGATTTATATTGGTCATCTATCTTTGATTGAATGGGAAGTGGTGACATCCATATACCTTGTAGGTCATAGATATAAATGATGATACACAGACAAGCATGTCCCCAGCGTCTCCTCACAGTCCATAGAGGGAATAATAATCAATCTTTCTGCCACAGACTCTTTGGAAAAGTAGCTGTTGTTGAATTTAATAGCACTAACTTGATGCTCCAAACAGTGTGTCTATGAGGGGTTGATTCTTTCAGGAATGGCTCTTAGAAACCAAGAGATTGATAAGCATTTAAGCATGACACCAATCAATCAAAAAGACAAATCCTCTGTGTCACTCTGTGCTGTGTGCTATTCTATGGGAGACAGGCATTCTCCTTGCATGCAAACAATGTCCCCAATTTGTCAGAGACACAATAACAGCCCTGGCAGAGCCCATTTGCATCACTGTGTGAACAACAAATGTAATTGATCGCAATATTGATTATAGTATTTTGGAGAAAAGAGATGTCCCCAGAGAGCAGTTGAACAATCAGATTCTTAGATTTATCTTCTTCGACCTTTCTGAAGAAATCCAAAATGACTTTAAGAAAGAAAAATAAGCATAAGGAAATATACATATACAAAGCAAATAAAAATATGGGATAAAGATTCTGTTCATGAAAAAATGGCAAGAGATTTCTTTCCCAAATGACAAACAATAATATATATATTTTATATATATAATATAATTCCTTGTGTCACATATTTTCTCTTTTCATACAAGCCCTAAAACAACAAGGAAATTGGTTACCAATAAACCTTTTGCATTATGTAATACAGTTAAATTCTACAACCATCTAGTGCTGTAATAAAAAACAAGACTACAATATAATCATGTAAATATCGAGACATAGTTAGACAAAGTCAAAGATAAGAGCAAGTCCAGACTCCAACCTCCAGGCATCTCTAATTGTGCTTTAAACCCATTTTATTACTAGTAATTGACCACTGCTTATCTGATGAGTTAAATGATTTATTAAAGAATCTGTGGAGGACGTGGGTGAAATGCAGTGCTTCTGTGCTGTGTTAGGTGGATAGGTTGAAAAAGGAGGGGATGGACATCAGAGTGGCAGCAGTGGGCTGAACAAAACTCTGGATCGGGGTGAAAGGAGAGAGAAACAAGAGGTGTCTTGGGTTCATCGCGTTAATCCGGTAGTACAATGTCAAGTCAAAATAATTTCCCACTTGACCAAAGTTGTAGAGTTGAAGATAATACACCTCTCATCCAATAGGCTTCTTCAGTTCTACCACCAGTCAGCAGAACAAATGATGCAGTCGCACCACTTGTTTGAGTCAGCCAGCAGGGTGACTCTCTAATTGAAGATGTACATCACACTGCAACAGTTGCATATTATTAACACACAAAACAAGGGCCAATTGATCATTAGTGCATCAATATGTAGTTTGCATAAAATTATTTCCTTTAAATAGTCCGTGTTTGAGGTGACCCAGGGTTGGCTCATCAATAATGTAAATGAGCCATTAGGGCATTAAGAGGCTGTCTGTGGGAATGACAGACCACCAGGCGTCAGTGAGTTAATATCCAATACGGCACTCCCTGTCACACAGGCCAATGACTAGGCTGATTATAGAAACAAATTACACCTACCTAAGGCCTGGCCCATTTTTTAACAGTTCCAATTAAAATAATTTGTTTGAATTTTGATTTACAGAAGACAAAATATATATTTTAGTGTGACATTGATTCACAGAAGTTCTTTTGATATCAATTTACCAATTTTCAATATCTTATCTTATTATTCTTATCTTATTCTTGGAGTTAGCTTACACCAGACTGTTGGCTGTGACACAGTTTCAAATAAAAAAAGGAACTAGAGATGATTACAAATGTGATATACTGTGGAGAATTCCCAATGAAGCAGTCAGAGCTCATCTCAGACCATGCCCTTTGCCTCAAAGTGCTCCAGGCTGCCACCTGCAACCTTGAGATCCCCCCTCTCTCCCCCTGTCTCCCTCCACTCTTCTACATGTCTGCCAATAATAAGGAGTCAGATGAAGTGGCAGTGAGAGGAAATGTTTACCATGAAATTGGTTGTGTCATCTTTAGAATCTGTGATGCAAGACACAGAGAGGGATATCAATGCAATCCATCATACCATTGATTCTTGCAGGATAAATTATTCAAACTCAGAGCCGAAAGGTTATCTAGAAAAGTCTGTCAGTCTGCACCAAGTTGCTGTTTTTAGACAATGTTGCAGTACAATACAGTAACACCAATCCAATATTTAAGTTTAAACTTAAAAGTGTTCATTCAACTTCAGTGTATAGCTTCTTGTAGTACAGACTTTTCTCTCTCTGTGTGCATACTTTTAAATAAGGTTGCTGGCAATGGAAAAAGGCAGCCTATTCCTCCACCTGCTGCCAGCAAAGATGACTGCCTTAGCTACTTGTGTGTGGAGTCGTCCACGACGTCACACGGCACCTCCGATTAATATTTAGATTATTTAATAAAACTTTTATCGATCTTCTTACCGTTTTTTTCCAGCTAGAAGCTAAGAAGCTAGCCGTCATGAGGGTGTCTTTGTTGTCTTCGTAGCCTTTCCAGAAGGTTTTCTATCCAGCCTGGAACTTGTGCCTCTTTTCGGAGTTGTTCAGCAATAAATCCAAACACTTACATCCAAGATTTATCCACTCGATGTCCGTAATTTATCAATTTTCCATCATTTCTGCCGCTAGCTCTGTGCTACCGGCTGCTACAGTCTAGTATTAATCTCCCATGATGCTTTGCAAGACTGTTTTTCAACCAATGGGAAGGCAGGTCCATCACACAAAGAGTATATAGTCGAAAAGAGAGTTCACTCCAGGAAATAGGAGCGAGAACAAAGAGTAAAGTGAAAAAGCAGAGAAGAATGGCGTCACTGTTTAGATATTTGGGATACATTTGGGCCTTTTTTTGAAGAAATGTAAATAGTTTGTCATTTATATGAGTTATAATGTTCATTATGTTTATTTTTGCACTGGATGACTCCAAATATATAGGATAACTGTTTTAGACAACACAAATGCTTGCTGTGTGTGTGATATCAATACATTTGAACATTATTATTTTGATTATTGGCAAAAGCGTCTGGACTTTTTTTGAAGATTTTTATTTATTTTGTTAACTATATAAGTTATAATGTTTATTTCTTTACAGTTTGACACCCAAGACATATGGGAACTGATTTAGACAGGAGATTGGCTTAGCTTTTATTGTTCTGTGTGTGATATCAATAAATATCTGTGAGATTCATTTTCCGTTTTATTTATTTATTTGTTTTTAAGGTCATACAACCTTTTTTTACTTTCAATTGACCTCACTACAGCTCAAATATTCTAATAGCCCAGTTTTTCCTGAAAAAAATGATGTACATTGATTGACTATAGACAACAGGGTTGATGTTTTACAAGCTTTTTTAGAAAATAAAACCAGACGGAAAAGGAATTGTAAAAGTGGCCTTAGGTTCCTAGACGTTAAGACAGCACTGTAAGGAAATTGTATCAAAATGTAAGTCTTTATACAATAGGGTATTGTATATGGTTTTGGAAAAAGTTGTTTTCTGTGTGTGTGTGTGTGTGTGTGTGTGTGTGTGTGTGTGTGTTTGTGTATGTGTGTGTGTGTATGTCATATAAACTTAGACGTCGGTCTGTATCAGACCAAGTCAGAGTGGTAAATCAAGCCTATATTTAGGATGTAAGTATAATGATCTACAGTATTGGCTAAACTAATATGATCATATATCCCAGTATGAATGGTCCATATCTTTACCTGCCATGCCACTCAGTGCCCATGCTCTGCCATCATCTCTGAATGCTAGCACACGAGGGGGCTCGTTAGCCTTCTATTACAGATGTGACAAGCACACCATAATAGCCCAATTATCCCAAAATGCCAAATTTCACTCCAAAGGAAAAGGAGTGTGTAGTGATTAATGTTGAACACTTAAGGGGAAGAGTTAGACAACGCTGTTGGATAGGAGAAAATATGTATCAGGCTGCCACAACTACAGATGCTTCCTCCCTCCTGACAACTGCAATTCATTTGAGATGCTATTAACATGCATAATTATGCTAATCAAGCAGTAATTAAGTGCCAATTCATCAGAGACCGTTTTTTGTCTGTAATTTCATCAAGCATGGCTGTTGGGGTTTGTTTTTTCTTGCATATTTCTTTATACAATATTGCCCAAATGAGCTACTCTCATCTAACATCCCCTTTGCTGTATGTATTTGAAGTTTGTAAACAGGATGTGTTAGAGATGAGATGTAATGTATCC
Organism: Perca fluviatilis; assembly: GCF_010015445.1. Taxonomy (NCBI): domain Eukaryota; kingdom Metazoa; phylum Chordata; class Actinopteri; order Perciformes; family Percidae; genus Perca; species Perca fluviatilis. The sequence goes on from NC_053114.1 coordinate 28,911,073, forward strand.
CCTCTCTAACACATGCATTGCATTTTTACAAGAAGTTCATAATACCACAGTAAATGGTGAAGTCATGAATAAATACAATGAATACACAAAGTTTTCCTAAACCTTAAAGGTCCAATGTGTAGGAATTTCTCCCATCTAGTGTTGAGATCATATACCCATTAGCAGCATTAGCAGCACCTTTGAGTTTATCGTGTGACAGCAAAAACGCGAAAGGCGGAGCAGTATGTCCTGTATGTCCCTTACCGGCTAACATATTTCAAGATGGCGCATGAATATGGAGTGCCTACCCCAGTTCATGCAAATGCAAATGTAAAATTTCAAGCCAAAAGGAATACTTGGAATTAATGGTGGTGGTAAATATTCATGAAAAAGGACAAGTTTGTGAACGGGCAACACAGATTTTAATAATGAACAACTAAACACGTTACACACTGGACCTTTAATCACAAAATAGCCATTTGTCAGTGCTTTCCAAAATAACCTATACAGTACATGGAAATTTTTTTATAGATTAATCTGACAATGGCATCTGTCTCTGGTACATTCGTGACCCTTTCACACAGCTGCACTCCTCCAGTATCAGCAGCTTCATCTAAAATTTCAATAACTCAAACATGAAAGATCACAAGTGAACAGGAAGAGGATTGTGAGCTATTGTTAATAGACACCTGTGTTCATGTAAAGACTACCAGGAGAAAAAAAAAAATGCACAGAAAACCCACTCATACAGACCAATATAGACTCTTATTTACATTCACCATTTTTGGAAAAACTAAATATTTAAAAAAGATATATTCTACACTTAAAAAAAAAAGCAAAGTCAACCAATTGTCTCCAGTGCCCCATTTTCACTTCACATATTTTGTCAAAAAAAGTAATTGCTCTCAACTGGTTCTGCCATCTCCGATTGCTTGTGGACAGCATCAGATTGATGGAATGATCTGTTCACACTAAATACACTGTATGATGCGATTTTAATTGCGGTGTTATAATGTTATGAAAAAAAGTAAATAAGTTGTTTTGAATAACAAAGGCAGCAGTTTCTCTTCTGCAAGCTGCTTTTAATTGATTTTTGAAAACAATGGGAGCCAATTACTTCTAGTAAGTGTGGTAAACCTGCAGTGTAATAGGTACTGCAACTGACGGTTGAAAATACCAGACATACAACCCAGTATGTATAAAGACATACACACACCATGTCACTGGCATAACAATTTTACTCAGCAACACTTCAAGATTGTTTTGCATCGATTTGCTTTCCTTTTTTACAGATTGTCCACATTAACCTCTACTGATTGACTTTCTCTTTGTGTCCCTGTAATGGGCCCTGAAGAATAAGAAGAAACCAACCCACATAAAGAACTGCAGTCTCTGTGTGCATCTTCTAAACAAAAAACGTCGAAAACAAAGTATCTATCGGCATGATCCCAGTTGACACACAACTCTTTTACTCTGGATTCTCTAGGAGGGACTACAAATATTATATTATATATATATAATTAATACTCAATTAAACACAGATAAGGTGTTTAATTCCCAAATCATTTTTGCGCAAGAAAACCTACATTCTGCATTATCTTCCGTATAGCTGCCCTTGCTTACACAATGCCATATACACACACACATGTCTTCTGAGGCGGTGTGGGACATATGAAATGTTATCTGCAATGGCATTCCTCTGTCCAGTTTCACCCAGAGAGTCAGACAGGTGCATTGGACATGAAAGCCTCTGGTGATGCATGTCAGTCTTAATCACCCATGATGATGGCCTGAGGCAAGGAAACTGCTTCCATTCCTGTGACATGGGAACTCTTTTGAGTTTCAGCACTTTTATGATAGTTTTGGCAGCCAGAACAACCATTCAGACATTGAGGTGGACAGTCGCAACTCCCTTTTATCAGTAGTTTATGCATCAAATTTCCAGATCTTTTTCCTTAACTATGGTAAAATTAGTCATTTTGCTCTACATGTGAGGGTCTTAGATCACTTGCAAAAATCCCTCTTCTCTATTTTTTTTTCAACAGTGTGTCACTTCACCCTAAAGGTTGATCTTTGTGTTAGTCACAATTTCAAATCCCAGTGGTCCCAAACTTCTGGAGTCCTGTTTGTCCTGGTGTGTGTGTTTATAATGGGAATAAACCACCACATTGACATATTTGAGAACAGTAATATTCATAAATTAGCTTTAATAAGGGAGTGTGTCACAAATGACCAGCTGTTGACTAAATAACCAAAGTGGTGACACAATGATCAATCTTTAGTGGGTTGGAGGACTCCTTAAATGTCTCTATAATTGTCTTATCTCATAATGACTGATGTCTCTCCTCTCTTTGCCACATTTTTCAGGAAATTAAAAAGCCGGTCCAGAAACTAAGCATGAGTGAGTTGCTTTGGCTACCAATAAATAGGCCCCTTGGCGCCAAGGGGGCTGATCATAACCAAGCTCTCCTACTTTATTTTCCAAAACCACGTCCCATCATGCATGTTTTGGACTTCCACTGTCACCATTTCTATGTGGTGAGTTCAGATCATTCATTATAGATGACTATAACTGACTTTCCAAGTAAATACTATAAAACAACATCTAAGCTAGATAAGGCTGTTACATGGTATGCACTGACAAACAGCCTGGTTTATGGTGGCTGGTTGTACAGGAAGAGATGCGCTCTGAGGTTTGATGGGGCAGAAGAAGGCTCATGCAGACGGCTGGCTGCTCATTTTGACGGCGTGTCAGGGTTGGCTCGCAAGCTGCTATGCCGCATCTGGGTGATGCAGTCATCATTGTGGCAGGCCTGTCAGAACAAACTGGTGCGCTGGAGACAGATACAGCTTTAGTGGCTGGATGGGGAGTACGCAACACATGCACCACCCTAACATTGAATATGTTCCCCAAACTGGCAAGCTGGTGGCAAGTTAATGACAGGAACGACCAGTGACATCATATAAAAACATGATTACGCTCCACTAAAGACATCTGAGTGTGTCCATAGATCAAACAGACAGGGTGATGACTTAAAGCACTTACACACTGGCATTACTTTAAACAGGAGCCTTGGTAACAGAATAAAAGTCTGCATCTATAATTTAAATGGCAAATTTCACCACAAACGTGATGCAGCATAAACAAACATTAAGCACTCACACGCACGCGCACACACACGCACACACACACGCACACGCACACACACACACACACACACACACACACACACACACACACACACACACACACACACAGAAAATAGATGAGAGAAGAGAGAGGGCTCAGGCATTGCCAAGAGGGTTTTTTATTGCATCACCAATGCAGTGTTTTTATTTGTGATGTATTCAAATGAATTGACAGTCTCAGTGGGAGAATATTTGTTTAATCATTAGCAGACTGTTTGCAAATTATTTATGCAATGTAAACCATGATAATTTACTTCCACCTTTTTTTCTTATACTGCCATTAACAAGTAACTTGGAAACTAATAAATGTCACAATCGCTTTCACTTAATTAAAACAATAGGTATCATATTACAAGGTAAGATGTCAGTCATACCACAGTCTCCTGCACATAGCAATTTACTGCTAAAGCGTTGTGCGAGAGGGTGACACAAATAATAGCTATTAAACTGTCAGCTAGTGGAGGCTGGATCACATTACTGAAATTAGCTAAAATGCACAATTATTAACAATGCCATCCTCTCTTAACACATGTGTACACACATTGCTAAATACACACACACACACACACACACACACACACACACACACACACACACACACACACACACACACACACACACACACACACACACACACACACACACACCATTTGGTTTAAAATAGGGAGAGTTGCCTGTCTGTATTATTTTTTAATTGATCATTTGTATTGTGACTGAGTCTAAAAGGGCTTCTATCATTCTATTCAGTTTCTAATATTGGACTGTCCATCACCCATCTAGCCAATGCACAAACTCCAGACCTCTCACATCAGACTGAGCCCAGTGTTTGATTAACTATGTGTCATCATCTCATGTCCTTTCTGCTGGCATGATACCCATGATCCAATCTGTCCAGCTCAAGGTGTAATTACAAATGTAGTAATGCAGTCCAACAGATCACACACACTCTTATAGTAAACTAACGACCAAGGCAGTGTGACTGAATCAAAATCGCATTCTTACTGACTGTCAAATATCTACAGTAGAAAAAGGGAAAATTAAACAATAATGCTAAATGACAAAGAAGTTAAATACTCAGTGGTGCACCTCACTGAGTCAACTGTAAATGTTCAGCACTGCTAGTTTATGACCCATGACATAACCACAGGCAACACTGACATCTGCTGGTTTAAAATGCGGATTTATTTTTATAAAACCTACAACTTTTTCTTAATGTATAAGCTGCCTTTTATGTATCACACACTTCCCAAACAACAACAATCTAATATTACAAGTTTCTTCTTTGTATTTCAGACTTTTACATTTGCAAAACCCACCATCCCAATCCTCATTCATGCAGCCCTCTCTTTTCTATTTAACATGGATCAATTGAGTTGTGTTACACACTTATCAACAGGACTAATTTATTTATGAACCTGTCATTTGTAATCATTGATCAGGATGTTCTCCGTTAGGGAACTAATGATATGCAGAGGTAAAAGATTCCCTAATTATTGTGTTTGGTCTAAATGAGGCGTCTGCAAGAGGGTTCAGAGTGGGGATGACTGCTGCCCTGTCTGCCACACTAACAGACACACCAGCAGAATCCTAGTAGATTCATTAGGACTGAAATTGGTCATTTATTAAGACTTTGTTTTGTTACAGCACTCAGTCTGTGTAAAATGGAATACTCCAACCAATACTAGTTCTGTCTCATTTGGCATATACAGTAACTGCATAACAATTACAACACACTATATATTATTAAATGAAGTGGACATTAGTTAAAAGCATACAAATATAAAGCCAGAGACATATTTTTTATGTCTGCTACATTTCATTTGGCCTATGAACATACCCTGCTAAAAATGTCCTTTCAGGGCTCTCCCTTCTATCCAGTAAAAATAATTAGCCAGTTAATCGTTGATGGGTGCAACGCAATCTAGGGATCTTTTATTTGGTTTGAGCTACCCACGAAGAGAATTATTTATTTTGAAAACCAAAAATGCAATACAGCACAGCATGGCACTTATTTATAGTTAACCAATTAAATTGTCAGAATTGCATCCCTGAAACTATTTTACTTTTTTTTTAAATGCAAAGAGTCAAAGACATGGTACTTTGTACAACAGCAAGGTCTATCAAGACATAGTCAAAAATAGTTCAAATTAAAGCTGGATATTGTATTACATTCTTTCTATTATATAGCCTACTGTACTCAAACCGTAGAACATCTTTCTGGGGTCAACAACATTCACTGGACGACTGTCTATAACTGCCTCTGTATAAGCAGGAAATGCTCCTAAACTCCAGATTATGTTTTGGTGAAGTTGGCAATCATATTATTTTCCTTACTAGGCAATACACAAACATTTTTTAACTGTGTGAAAACAAGCCAATTTTTCAATTGAAGCTCTTAATATTCACCAACAAGAGGATCATTGATTATTTGATTCATTTATTTTCATTAACTCACCAACCAAATCAAAACAGATTATATTGCAGTCTTGACTGCTATGGCAGCTATTAAGGCTCCTCCCCTTCAAAGAACCTGGGCTGGCACAAACCAAACCTCCTGTACAATAGTGTGGTGCCAATCATTCTTGTATTTCTGATTTTTGACCAGTAGTGGGCAGTCCTAGATCAACTGCACATTTAAGATCCTAAGATCCATCCTCAGGAAGTGGGGTGTCTCTCTAACTATAATGAAATATACTGCACCAATGCTAATAATTTTCTGAAATTAAAAAGTCTCAAAACATAAACTTGTAAACTGCATTTGTTACTCACATAAGTCCTGTATGCAATAATTGAGCTGAAATTTGATGAAGCTGTTTAGAGACAGTGGTACGCATTTAAGCACCAGATGGCAGCAAAAGCATTTGCTTTGATGGTCTCCAAAATTACAACAAGACTATGGTAACTGTTGACCTGGTGCTTATTATATTACTGCATATTCATAATGATCAATGAAACAAGGCAACATTTGGATAGGAGAATTCTATACAAACAAACCTGATTCGAAGGTGCAGAAGAGTAAGTGTATTGTCAAGAAACAAAATTATTTAATTTTTCATACAGAAGATGAATCGAAGACATTCTTAAAGTAACTGGTGTCACTTATTATACTGTGCGGTCAATCCAGATATATAACAAGAAATGGTCATCAACATTCTAACTTAATCTGCAGACGTTTAGATACAAAATGGTCAGTAAAATGCATAAGTAGAAGCTGTGGAATCCAAATGTAGATGGAATGCAGAGAGCAGCTTTCATAAAACATTTAACACAATGTCACCTTTCATCACCATTTTAGATGAATGTTGCATTAAGCAACATCTGGTTAAAAATACATTAACAACAATTAACATCACCTGCTTAACACAGCATTTTTGCAGCCCATCCAGCAAGTCACCTCATGGATTAATCTTGGGTACTTTTCTGCATCAGAATTTCCACTGATTCGCAAAGTCACTTAGAGAGTGATAGGGGAGTATGCTGTATTTTTTAAATTATTGTTTTGGGCTATTAGCCAGAGCTTTTATCCCCACCTGCTCGCGCCTCTCAGTCTGTCTGTCCAAGTTGGGGCTAAGGCCCCTAAGTGCTGCAGAGGGCAAGCGAGAAACTCCATTCACTGTCAACGCTCCAGTGTCTATTGGGCAGATATAGTCCGCAGATTCATCAGGTTTCCTCTTCCTGAGGTGACTAAATTGAGTGAAACCCAGCTTCTTTGGCTGAAAACACAACAAAAGTCCAACTCATTAATTAATCATTTAGATTTTATGCTGCTTCAACTACATCAAATTGTGATTCTTAGATTGTGCTCTTACCTTTACTTTAGCAGTGGTAGTGAGGGGCACGTGGCCTGTGGCATTGCCATACTCTCGCTTCTCCTGCGTGGCCTGATGCCCCACCAGGGCAGAGAAGGCAGTGGCGAGGTGGCGGCGCAGCAAAGTCTTCTGCGGAGGAATATTTAACAGCAGGGCCAAAGTCTCTGAGCTGAAGCGAGGCTCCAGGATCTGTGGAAGAGCATATTGACAGCAGGTGAAAGCAACAAATTTTGGTCTCCAGGAATGTAATGTAAGCATGTGAAAAACTTGCAGACAAGCTCGAAATCTACATGACTTACAATCAGCCCACCATGAACACCGCTGCCCCGTAGATTGGGGGCATACTCAGCTAGATCCACTGCTCTAAGCCACTCCATCACGCGATGGTTAGACCACTGCACCACCTCTGAGGGAGAGGGCTGTTTCTGAAGAAGTTAAAAATAGAACGTATTAATCATTCATCTTACTCGTAACAGTTTGACCCTTCTACTAAATACACTGGAAGTGGGCAGAATGAAGTTTAAACAGTGCTGAGGCTTTGGAGGCAAGTATACAGTATGAAAGGAAAAACATCAAAAAGCATTTGATGTCTGTCTGTCGCCATCTTGTGGGCAACTCATGTGATGACACCTATTCACCATCTAAGAGCAGAATTCACACAAAAACTGTAGCATAACATACAACATAAAACATATATAACTACTACATACAACACTCCCTGGCACAATCCCCGATTTCCACTTACTACTTTCCATCTCGGCTTACCTCTTCCCCTGGCCTACGTCGAAGACAGTTGGGGTTGAACTTGTTGGCATGAAGGACATGGATGGCACATTTAATACTGAGATGATGAAGCTGGCTGGTGACCTTTAGAGTCAAGAGGTCATTCTGAGTGAATGGCAAAAGAACATCAGTGAACTTTATAGAAAGAATACAAATCCATACCATGTTTTTAAATCATGTCAGTGTAATTTAAATGTGTTTGCAGGCCTCCACTTTAATAGAAAATGTTACAGTAGATGCGTGGTTAAGTCTTACCACTGTGAGGTATTGTATCATTCGACCATCCACTCGAGCTTCATGGAAGTGGTCTTTATACTGAGGCAAACCAATATCATCCAACCAGCCTAAATGGGTGAAAATCAGATATTAATTCACTTCACTCACTAAACTTTTGAATGCTGAATCAAGTATCCTCAGCTGTCAAAACACTGTAATAGCTCAGTTAAGATACAGTTCCTGGTTTTGAATTCTGGCCATATTTGCATGTTTTCAAATATATTTACATCTCACACATGACATGTCTTTGTTTGGTTTGTGGCATGAGAAGTCCCACTCTCTATTTGTAGATCTGATCCAAATGAGAATGCAGTGTGAGAAGTTCAAAATATGTAATACAGTATGTAGAAAGAGTCTTACGGGTGACCCAGATGTAGTCCAGCTCTGACGATTTCTCTATAACTTTAGTGGTGAATGCCTTCAGAGCAAGCTGCAGCTTCTTCCTGTGCAGTGGATTCTTCATACCCATCTCCTGAGGTCAGAAAGGAACGTTTGTCACAATAAAATCAAAGATTGAGGAATAATTCGTGGTTTAACCACACACCATGCAGTTTAATTTCGTCCGATAAATCTTTTTTAATTTTCAAATTTATCAATGGATATTTCTTTCTCCGATCTAATACCTAAACACTATATATATCCTGTTTTATGCTCTAACCTTCTCAAAGTCCTGAGGTGTGGCAGACAGCAGCATCTGTCCATTTTCAACCCACTGCCTGGTGAGATTGACATACTGGCCCAGTCCATAGTCCTCCAGCCAGCCACATACTTGCTCCTTGGTCCACTGGCTGAATGGAACATTCATATCACTGAAATAAATATAACACAATTCAAATAATTTATTTATAAATGTATTACATGTATTTAAAATGGTCATCTTAATGCATGAATCACATCATACATTTAAAACAGAATTTGTTATGCTAAGAAAAGCCGTCTTTTCATTTGGGTATTTAAGAAATGGTGGAGGCGGGAGAAACCAAACCAGATTATTGTAAAGCAGCAAAGTTTGCGACTTAATAACTTAAAATAGGAGTACTGTACTACAAAGTCAGGTTCAGTAGAGGCACACTGAGCTTTACCGTGCAGAGTCATAAGATTCGGGGGTCCTGGTCAGTCTGGGTCCTGCTGTCGCACGCAGTCCACCTCTTCTAAACTGACCGGCATCTGGATCCGCTGCCTGGAGCCCTCCAGACTGGGTTCTTCGAAGTCTGTATGGGAGAGGGAGGGTAAACATGTTAGAAACTACTTTCACATCATTGTTGATACTTATACCATGGTCTGGGTGATTCTGATTGGCTACAGGGTGTCAATAAAAAAGTGTTACCTACTAAAGGAGTTCCGGTGAGACTGACTGTTTACTGTTCTAAATGAATGCGCTACATTAAAACAAAAAGGAAATGTGAATCTGTTATTTCCAACACTGTGATGTGCTTAACTGCCTCGTCCTCTGAACACCACAGGATTGCGCTAACACACAAGCTGCAAGAAGTACGTTTTAGTGCCCCTCTGAACTGACTTTGTTTCACAGTGAATAACGTTATCTCAAATCCTGTTCACTGTTCAGGTCGCTACTGGCTGCGGCTGACAGTAACATTACACATCGCGGATAAAATTGTTCGTAAAAGTTGTTTTTGGAGGACAATGGCAATGGATAGCTAGCTTGTTTTGTTGTTCAACATACTGTCAAATTAGTTTTACTGATTGCCAACTGTACACAATGTTATTGACTTTGAATCTTGCTAGCATAGCGTTAGCTTTCTGGCTCGTAGCTAAGCTGAAGGGTTCTACGAGCTGAGCGGACTATAAATATCTCCCGTTGCTAAGGGTGGCAAGTCGTATCAAAGGTCCTTCCTTTTTGCTTGGAGGAGTGAACAACGTTTGCATTGCATAAGAACCTTATAGGATGGGAATGATTGTTCCAGGTATTAGTCAAACCGTCAGACGTAACCAGAGAAACAGAGTTATAGTTTGGAAAAACTTTAGATTTCAATTGTAAAACAAATTAAAATATGAACTAAATGTTTTAAAAATATTTGGCAAGTGACCATGGTATAAGCGGGTTAATGCCCTTTAAGGTGTCCATTGTCAGGTATTAATGGACGACAGCGAGGCATGAACCGTCCGACGCGCAGCGGAGGCCTTACATATAAATAATAAGATGTAAGATATACTGTATGTGATAATTGAAAATATTTTAAGCTACTGTAGACTTTTAATGCTGAACGTCAATAACAGTTATCATTATCACTCAACGTCTGACAGTTTTGTGTAATTGTGTTATTTCAGTAATGATATCTTGATCTTGAGTGTTTACTTGATCAGTGTGATAGTAGGCCAAGTGTAGTAGTAGAAGGATAGTTTCACAAATGCATAAATTATTTCTTAATGATTTTTTTTCAATGTATTTTCCCACACTCACTTTCCCCAGAGCCTTTTAAAGCTCCTGTTATTCTTCATGTATTCTGGTGAGCCCACAGCCCGTTGGCCAGGTTGTGTGTTTGCTCCAGAATGAACAGGGGAATTATCACTTGAAGTGCTGTCATCGACTTTCTCCAACTTTCCTGTAAGAGGTTTCAAAAACACCAGTCAGTGAATACTACATGGTATAGAAATATAGTATAAATTGTATGAATGTACTGTTGAGGGCTACCTATATGCAACATTACATAGATGCATTTAATTAGTAGTTAAAAATGGCAGTTTACCTGTAATAATTAGCAGACATAGCCTCACTGTAATCTTGCCAAATAAAACATTTCAATAACGGGAACTTTGAAAAGTTTAGACTATCCAAATATATAGTCCCCTGTAGTTGAGGCATTGTTAAAGACACAATCTTGATGATGATGATGACTGAGTAGAAAGCAGTGAACGTTTTTATCTCTCTCTTTGCATACCAAACAGAACATTTAGAGCTATGTAGCGCACGTGTGGCGGTCTGCCTTTTCACAGTGCTCTATTCAGGAGAGGGAACACAGGTTACAGACCATTGAGTTCAGCAAATAATCTGTTAATGCCCTGTGAAAATGAAGGGGTTTTAGCTACATTTTACAAGGTGTGATTGTTATGATATGGGCTGCAGTCAGTCACCACTCTACAGCAGAACGCACCAGAAAGAAATCAGGGTGGGGCTCAAGTTAAAACTGTTCAGTGAAGCTGAGGAAGGATGGAGCTGGGATGAATGTGGTCAATCAGAGTAAGAGAGAGGGTGTGTTTGGTAAGAAAATCTATCCCATGATACATCTGCTCTGTCAGGAGCCTCTGCAATTACATGTGATCAAAGGTACAGTGGTCGTCTGGTCAAAGGAGAGTGGTTTGCTCCAAATATGAGTACTTCTCATGGGAATTACTGGCCTCAAGACTAGTCCACAGAAAAAGAAAGTCTGATCCTACATAAGGGATTATTACTGCACACTTGACTGAATTAATATGTCTGGATTTACTTTGGCTGGAGTCTCCATCTTCACTCCCATCTGGAGACCTTTGACTCTGTATTTCGCTGCTGCTGTCTTCGCTCCCATTCTGCTCTGACAGAGAGGAATTCACAGGCAGCGTCTGACTTCTGGTGTCATCCAGACCACTCTGGATAAACCACACACGGATACAAATAGAAAAGACAATAACTGTAAATATCTGTACAAAACCTGATACTGTACAAATTCTGAGTTCTCTCATGTATCAATTATGTAAGAAACAGCAACAGTAGCTTATATACTTTAGAATAATTAAGGATCAGAATAATTCAGGGTTGGTTATATACATTAACTTAAACTAAACTAAATGATGAAAATTATTGGTATATTAGATCTGTATGATGATTATAAAATACCTTTTGTAAAGGTGCATTTGTTAGGTCGTTCATACTACTTGAGAAGGTCTGTGGTTCTGTTCTGAGAAGATAAGAAAACAGTAATCTCAGTAAAAATTCAAAAAAGAGATATTGGCAATTCATCCATTGATGAAAAGCTGCTTCACTACCTGGAATCACTGTCCTTCTGGGCTGATGAAATAGATGTTTGTTGGGAGGAAGAACTGCTTGTGGAAACCTGTGGAGGGTATTAAAAATTTTTGTATGTTTATGCAAACAAAAAACTCGTAGCTGAACTTGTTTGTACCCACTTCAGACTTTACATCCACTGATTTTGCACTGGCAGAGTCAGTATTCTTCATCAGTACGTGCGCCTCTTCATCACTGCTGCTTGATGGAGTCCTACCATTTGACAATGAACGAACAGCAGGTGGAGCTACAGTAACAAAGAGAAAAGATTATTTTTCCTTAACTTGAGTAGTGGCGCATGTTTCTGTTAAGGAGTGAAGTGTGGTGGCTTTCATTGTGCTTAACATTGTTGCTAACATAATACTAATGCCACAAGGGAAGGATAAAGTTGTGAATTGATACCGATTACCTTGCCTTGTGGTGTGAGTGACCTCTCTGAATTGCTTGCACTGATTCAGGAGCAGAGTGAGCTCTTCGATACGTCTGTCCTGTAGAAAAAACAGAGAGGAAACCTTAAGGTTAGGAAACACACATGTAGACTATCTGCTTCACTCTATTGCTGACCGATACGCCACACAAACGTCCCTCTTTCACCATATGGCCTTTACATCAAAGTAGTGGATAGGGAGGGGATTGACAGAGGCCTGGCTGGAAATCTTAGTTGTGGTAAGCAGCTGCATACAGAGTGTGTGTTTTGAAGTGGTGCCCATGCCTGGTTTTGTCATGGTTCTCTTAATGCAGCTCACTCCAAAATTAGGCTTGGCAGATCGAGGCCTACTTAAGTGTGGCTTTGCCTGAAATGGCTCGCCTTGGGGTGTGTGTGCGTGTGGGTCTTCAGTAGTGTGCCATTGCAGGCCCTCATCTGTGAGTCTTTAAAGTCCAAGATTCTCTGGGAGGGAGAATACAAAAGCCCCTCTGTACTATAAATGGATGGAGGGTGGTTCCCTTTCAGAAATGACAACATCAAAAAACAGTTACCTTCTAACCTTTTGAACAGCATGATGATATCAGCTGTATATACAGGCCAGTAAGAAACTTTACATTGTAGTAAACTGATGGCAACGCACAAGCTGCATAATCACATTCTGTAGCTACAGCTGTGTTGACCAGAAAGAGAAAGGACAGGTTTCTAGATCACTGGCAACTTACCTTTTCATCATTAGCAGCGGTCAGTGATTTCATTCCACTCCTAAGGTTCTGCAGCTCCTGATCTATAAAGAGAAATCCAACATTGATTATTTGTATAGGCAGCTCCTTCTGTCATATAAATCAGCATTTTGTATATAGACACATAGTGACATGTTTAGAAAGAAAGGATAGGCAGAAATACATTCTAGCATGTTGTAGATTTATTCCTCACTAGAGTGCCTTTCAAACTATGTATTTTTAGATTCACCCAAGCCTCTTTTTAATCTACCAATCATAGCTTTGGCCATTTCCACTTTCACATTTTTGATAAACTTCCTTTATAACTTGCAGGCACACAGGCAGCATTGCTGGTGAGGGACAGTGATTATACTAAACAAGTACCCCAGAGATGTGTTTATCTATGCCAGACAAAATTAATCAAAAAACAAGACATTATGCTCTCAGGAATTCATAAAGACAATGAAAAAGCCAAAGGGAAGAGAGATTGCATCGAGTCATTTTGGAAAGCAGTTGGTGATTGTAAAGCTGCCCCTCAGAGCAGAAGGAAACAAAACATAATTCAATACAGAGACATGTCTGGGGTAAGAAAATTAATGAAGGATCAAAAGTAGACATGGCCCATGGGTTTAAATTTATTTTCATTAAGTACTGTTCAGGCTTACATTTCCTGTACATCTCCTCTGAGAGAGAGATAGAGAGACAGAGACCCATGATGAAACAGGTTATCAGACTTTCCCCACAGCTATTACTGCAAGTTAATGTTTGCAAAAAGGAGTCATTAACTGTGTCACCTATCAGGCTGGGTAACTCTGTCAGAGTGAGAGGCTGTTGTTGGCAGGTTGGTTAAGGGCTTGAGGCTGGGTGCTTTGCTTACCTCTCTCCGAGCTCTCAGGGGATGGAGATGATCTGGCCAGCAGCTGATTGTGCAAGCTCTCGATCTCAGCGTTCTTACTGAGCAGAAGCTGCTGAAGGCTGCTGATCTCTGCCTGTGGGTGTCACACAATGAGGAATCTTAGCAGAAAGGACACGCAGGTGTGTGCACTGTATGTGCCAAAACACGTCTGTTTTAACGTGCACAGCTAAAAGCGCTTTTTTCATACACAAAAACCAGACATCAACATGGGTCTTAGTGCCTGCACTTGAAACTCAAATTTAGTAAGATATAGGTTGTTTATTTTTCACTACATATATATAGAACAGTTACAACAAAGCAGAGACATGGTTCTTCTTTAAATTTGAAAGAATCAAATATTAGGCCATTCTTGTCGGGAGTTGATAGTTTGTTTTAAAATAAGTTGCAGAGTATAAAGAAAAAACAGATGGCAATAAAGATAAGTTCAGTCTGATCTATTTACCAGTGTTTTCTGTCTGTATAAGTTGTCTAGAGGAAAGTGGAAGGTACACTTTTTGCCTCATGTACTCCCTGTTTTACTCAAAACATTACTCCCAAGTGGTTTGTTTAAAAAGATAGATAAAGTTACATAAACTCACACAGAAAAACGTGTTTATATAGCTCAGTATCTGCCATATCAACATCTGTAGCCAATTACTTGAAGGTGCATTAAGTAATTTTCCTAGCTTGATTCATAAAATATTTTTCGAACAATCTACCAAAGCTCCACACTGAGGATAACACATTCTGTGAAATATAATATTTGTTTTTGCATTTTGCAATTATGGGTAAACATCCAGTTGATGGAGAGATACCAATAGGATATTTGATGAACTTATATAAATAAAGAACGGCAGATGGTAATATACAGTATTCACATACACTGCAAACCAGGGTGACCTCCTTTGAGAACTACCAAAATGGCTGAGCTATGTGGATAACTGCAGCCTTTAAAACAAGTATTCCCTTTTAACTCTAATGCCAATCTAAATCTAATCTGTTGTGACTATAGGTTGACCAGGCCACACTTATATGAATGAGTAGTAAAATCAAATTGCTGTTTGAATGTGCAGGCACAATATATCTTACAGAGACATATATTGTACCAGAAGGAAGACAGCAATATTTGAATTTATCAAAGAGTTAGAGCAAGTAAAACTGCTCAAGAAAGTTTAACAAGTTGAATGCTATGGGATCATGCCAAGGTATACAAGTGGGGCATAAAAAAAGGACTAAGCCATCATTAAATCTATTTCTACAGGACTTTAAAATGGAAGGTGAAATAGTTCTCAGACTTCTTAAGAAAATATACTGTAGGTGTTTGTGCAAAACAGAATGACTCACTGTACTGGCTGGAACATCGGATTGGACAGCATTTAGGAAAGTTGAGTGGACAGTTAGCAGTGGAATTTGGGCACTGATGGTGTATTGCAAAGTCTAGACACCGTGAAAATCAGAACTTTGTTTTACCTTTGTTGCTTTGAGTTTCTTCTCATAGTGTAACTTCTGATCCTCCAGGTGCTCCACTTTGTCCTTGAGAATCCTGAGCTCTTTAAGTAAGCCCTGAAACAGAAGGCATGAGAACATTTAGCTAGCTTAAAATATGCAGGTGTTGTTAGTCAATTTGCACATTGGCCTTGCATTACACACACTATTAAAGATGACATGAAATGCATGTATTAGTTGTGCCCCACACGGATACATAGCTGATAAATGTGATTTTTTTTTTTCATATAGATCGAGCAAGTTGCACAGTGACATTTAGTGCTGCTGAGGATATTTAGTGAGTGCTTGTTTTATTTGCATCTACACACACCAAAGTGAGACAACCCATGCTGTACACAACAGAAGTCATGCAGGCAGGCTGTGCCTACACTTTCTTCTCCACAGTAGTATTGCTGCTCTGCATCTGAGCTACCACCTTCCAGGTTGTGTGCATTCCCATCAGGCCCATCTGAAGCCTCTTCTAGTTTGTGCATCAAGCCTGGGTTTCTGTCACAGGACGGCCCGATGGTTGATCCCTCGCCCTCGGTGGACTCCGTGGGGCACGAGCCGCACGACACTGGAGAGCTGTTGTCAGCCGGGATCTCCAAGGCCTTTTTCTCCTGGATCTTGCTATTGATCTCCTTCTGAAACCTACACATCTGCTCCTGCAGCTCACTAATGAAATTCACTACAGTCTGGCAGAGGCAGTGGGGGGAAAATAGTTGAGAGAAATGTTTAATAGGAGAAGGGGAAATACTAGGTGTTTATGTCAAATCAGTTTTCTCATGTCTACATAATCTGATAATTTAAATCCTGAGAAAGTGTAAATTTGGTCTTCAGCCAAAATACATCAATATGCTAGTGAGCCTGTATTAGAAACACAAATCCTTGGTTTGTTTAATACAGACACGCTAGGGCCAGTCTCATCTGGTTCAACACATGTTTTGTATTTGTTCATGAACCTGAATCTTTGATTTGACCATAATTGTATTAACATTATGCTGTGCCGTATTTCTGAATTCAAAAAAATCCAGTTTAGGTACTTTGCATTGATAAATTGTAAGAGGTGTGAGTAGGTTTGCCATCTTTCAGAGGTGATCAGTGCCCATGTTCCTTCAGAAAGAGTGTAAACAGCCGCCGAGCTATGCCCGGACTGTGGACAGAGGAAGTCTCACTTGGGGTCCGGTACAGCGGATATGACAGATGATATGGAGTGCCTGCGTGGCTAAATTTAACTGTGAGCTTACTGGCTCCACAGCAAGAAGGATTCCACATGTTTAGTGTTTGTGTGTGTGTGTGTGTGTGTGTGTGTGTGTGTGTGTGTGTGTGTGTGTGTGTGTGTGTGTGTGTGTGTGTGTGTGTGTGTGTGTGTGTGTGTGGACATGTTTGTGTAGTAGAGGCAGCACGTGGGAGGCCAGTAAAGTTTTCAAAGCTGATTTTTTTCCCCCATTCTACTTAAATCCTAGCAGCTGTTGTAGGGAAAGTTGCGTTTGTGCACATGATGAAAGCAGGATTAAGAAGTGCTGAAACACTGCTGTCTACTAAATCACACGTACAGTACACCGTTACTTTCTGCTTAGGAAATACAAAGCAAATCAAAACACCCAAACATATTTAAATAAATCCTTTTTTCATGTACTTTATGCTGTAGATGTCAAATGTTTTTGGGAACATGGCTCATGTTAGGAAGAAGGTCCTTTTTTTCATGGCTATGTCAACCTTTACCCACTACCAAGAACAAAATTCTCTGGGCTGAAGCCTACACACACTCACATTTATCCCGCCATCCATCATGCCAGCTCTGCTATGCAGGAACTCTTTTAACCTGAGTACATAAAGGCTCTTTGACCAGCAGTGTTTTGATGGTAACTACATACATTATAGTATCCTGTCTGGTGGTAGTGCTGCTTTCTCTGCTTCCTCTTTTCTCCAATTCATATGGCCACTGAATGCCCAGGATGCGTGCTGGTAACCTAACACATCGGTCTTAAGCAAATACATGATTTAGTTCAAACTGACAAAAATGTAAACCCCTTGGAGACTTTTTTCCTGTGGACTTTGCCCAGGAACAACAGAGCCAGGGTTTGGGTGAATGTTCCCCTCCGTCCGTCCAGAAAGTGTTTATGATCTTCCATAAAATCCGCAGCTGACTTCAAGGTTAGATCCATCAGAACACAAGGCAGATTTTTGTGTGTACCCTCTTCATTCCTGGCAGAGTTAGGTTCACATTTCCGAGGACTGAAGTAACACAGAAGTTCTGAGGATTTTAGCTAAATAATGCTACTAATTAAAGAAAATTAAGTAAATAAAGCCCAGTGCTACTCAACATGGCAACCTTGTTTTGATGGATACATATTGGCTTTAAATAAGTTCTGACAAACAACACAACCATACCTACAGATTGTACTGCATATTAAAAATTAAATACCACAAGGAAGTATGCATATTTGGCTCTACGAGAAGCCCTACCTCTGCTTTGTGCTGCCTTTCAGCTCCATGGCTCTGTTTTCCCTCCATGTCTGCCAGCTTTAGTTTCAGGTAGGACACCTCCCCCATAAGATTCAACTTCTGGTTTTCCAGTGACGTCCTATGCAGGAGTTCCTGTTATTAACAACATACAGCATACAAACATACATAAATACATAATCCCTTCAATGATACACAACACTCAATACTCACTGAACAAAGGCAACATTAAGTATGAGGGAGAGCAAGCTTGCTGTTCTGACAGTCAATTCAGACAAACTCACTGGTTTAGCAGCCGTTGAGTGGCTAAATATACACAACCCATGACCACTATTTATAATGCCTATTTCACAGCTCGCCCAAAGTACACAGCAGAGAGAGAGAGAGAGAGAGAAAGAGAGAGAGAGAGAGAGAGAGAGAGAAAGATACCAAAAGCATGCAAAACATTCATAGAAAGAAAATTAAAATAACGTTGACAGGTGCATTTTCCTATCAGTGAACCGCTGGTGCTGAGGAAGACTATGGGTCTGCTATACAGTTCTGTGACTATCTGTCCTGAACGGCTGTTAGCCTTGAAAGTTAAGCCAGGCTATGCGGGACGATGTATTACTAATTTGGTGGATGTCAAGCAGGTGCTAAATCACTTAAAGTCCAGAAATGAATATCGGAGGCAGGCAAACAGTACATATGGATACATCCATTTAAAACTCTGGCTTTGGAAAATATCTGGGCTTCTTCTAGAGCATACACATGGAAAATATTAGAGCTTTGTCACCAGGAAGAGATTTACGGCTCAGGTCCAAAGCCTCATAATGACCACGTCTCCAAGAAACCAGCCCTGGCTGCCCTTTAATACACTGCACACGTACAACACCGTAGAAGTAGACATTGAGCATTAAGCACGCAACTCATCAGATAGTTCAAAAAACACATTCCTGGCACCCATGCAATTAGTCAGAATAGGGTGAAACTGTCCACTTTTAATGGAAATTTAGAGCATTAGAACAGCATTATAGGAATGATACATTGATTCTGTGTAATACCTGGTTCATCTTACTCCAGTGTCTGCCTGCAGCAAAGGAGGAGTAAGTGTATTTCCCTCATGGATACAATGGTTTCAAGTTTCTAGCAGTTTTTAGTAGATTACAGTTTAATACATCCAATCCATTCAGTGTCCTTCGTAGTGTTTAGCAGAGTCTCTGTTGTAGATTATAAGTCTAAAGCAAACAACTGAAAGTTGCACACACTTCTAGCTCTTAAAGGAGCACCACCCCTATTCTTTCTCCCTCCCATCTCTCCACCTTTTTCAGCTGTTCCTCCCTTACTCATTTGTCCCTCTCTCCTTTCCTGTCTCTCTCTCTCTCTCTCTCTCTCTCTCTCTCTCTGTGTGTGTGTGTGTGTGTGTGTGTGTGTGTGTGCGCACGTGTGTGCATATGTGTGTGCGCGTGCCTGTGAGTGTGTGTGTGTGTGTGTGTGTCAGAGAGCATGGCGCTCTAATCACCTGCCCAGACAGAGCAGTCTGGCCCTGCATGAACACAAAACAACAACATAGTGGCATTATGAGAAAAGATAAAAAAAAAGATCGTTGCAGAAGACTCATATTTAAAAGATAGAAGGACAGTCTAGGGCCCTGTCAAATCTCATTAAATGGTAGAACAATATTGATATAAAAGCCCTGGATGGCTCATGACGGAAGTCAGACTTTCCTGATTTTGGTCCAGTAATACATCAAGCATTTGGTATTGAGAAAGTCCGGAGTAAGATTATTTTGTTTAAGTCTTAAAGCTGTGTACCTGCTGTAGCATCTCCTCAGTGGAGTTGAGTTTGTGCTGATGCTCCACCAGAGAACTCTGTAGATCGCTGATCTTGGCCCCCTGAGCTTCCACCTGGTCTGTCAGCACACTTACCTGTGTGTATTTGTGTGTGTGGAAAGAAAAATAGTAGAGTTAAGACTCTTTTTCTCCACAATAAAGCTGTTTTGCCATCATTTAGTTTTACATTTTATCGCATAATTGCAGCATAGACCGAGGAAAATACTTTAGGCCTATGATTCTCTCTTATACTACAGAGATTATCACAGTACACATTAATTCCAGCTATTTTCATATAATTGCTACCCTCAATATTTGTTGAAATTTCTACATACTATGTGCCAGATCAAACAATGCTGTTTCCTTTGAGAAGAAATGAATGATCCTTTGTGCTCACTAGGTGCTTGCGACACTTCAGTGGCTCCAGTAATCTTATGAGAATGCAGGTTAAATATAAATCTGCGGAGAAACTATAAAGCCACAAAATAGCTAATCACATGCGAAAAAGGCCAGTCTGACCAGCCAACTGGAGCGGATTTTCTAAAGGAATGTTTTAATGTGAAGCCTGAAAAACAAACAGGGCACCTGCTCTCAAACACACCTACACGCTACAGCACATGGTGGTGCTAGCCTCAACCTGTCTGAGATAAGCACTTGTTCAGCAGTCCTCATAACTACACACACACCTACACACATGCATATGCAGACAAAGACATCACACAAAACAAGATATTCTAGTGTTGTAACAGCACCAAACCCAGCTTTAAAACTGTTGCTTCGCCCATCCAAAAGAAAAACAAAACAATTAGGCAACATTTACAACACAACACTCTGAGCTACCTTTGCCCTTCCTTTCCTTGTCTCTCTCCTCTGGCGCTGTTATGTGATATGGGCACTGTTTAGAATCAGTTCCTGCTCACGGTGTGGTGTCATAGTTCCTCTTTTCTTTGAGCAGGCTTATACCCAATGAAATTGATTCACCTTTATAAACAAATGTCCGGGCATGCTTTAGTTTAAAACCTATTTAAAGGTCATGTAAATCTTACACAAAAAGAGACAGACAGAGATCACATTGTTTTGTATTTTGTATGTTAGGAGTGACAAATCTCACCTGCAGAATAAGTGACTCTTTGTCTCCCTCCAGACGTGATAACCGTTCCTGGTAGGACTCACTATTGCCAGATGAATGGAGGTTTACCTTCAGAATAAAGGCCAGCTGTTAAGTTCAGTGGGTACACTCTTAATACAGAACAGTTGCCCTGTTGGTTTTCTTTATAAGGTTGCACTCTCAGCACAAACACACAGATGCGCGTACACACACAAGTCTCAGTCTCAAACTTTGTTGTGTCACTGGTGTCTGTCAAAGCTTTGCAGGTCCTGTGGCCGGGTTAGCTCAGTTGGTAGAGCAGGCACACATATATAGAGGTTTACTCCTTAAACGCAGCAGCCGTGGGTTCGACTAAATAATAAATAATAAATAATAAATAATAAATAATAAATAATAAATAATAAATAATAAATAATAAATAATAAATAAAGGCCTAAAAATGCCCAAAAAATAATCTTAAAAAAAAAGGTTTGCAGGTCCTAATCCAGCAGTGAACATACAACAGTACAACATTTAATACCGGCTGATGAGTGGAAATTAAAAATTTTGTCTGAGCTCAGGGCTGACTGTGCAGTCAGGGATATTTCAGAGCCATCAGTGTGCAAGGGAAGCAAAGTGCAACCAAATGGGCTCAAATTTCTCAGAAATCCAGGCTTCAACCACAATTATGGAAACATTATGTAGACCAAAGTCCATCATCCTGAGCCAGCAAGTGGTTTGCAATCATTTTAAAATACCATTAAGCCTTTAATATACTATTTGAGTCAGACTTAAAAAACACTGAATACCTGTGTTTTAGAAGTATAATATTTGAATATACAGTATGCCTAAGTGTTATTACAGATATTATTTTATGTAACTTTTGGTGATCAATAGCATTTACGTCCCACACAGTCGCTCCTCGGCATAGTCATTTTTCTTTTCAGTTTCAGTTAGTTCAGTATTTGGAAATAATAGTCCCGGGCTTACTTTAAGTGGATTGGGGCCAGCCTCCGTAGTTCTTGCTGTGTGCTTAATTATAAGGGACAGAGCAGCGAAGCTGCGTGGACCCTATGTATATATAGCATTGCGTCCAGCTTTTGCGTCCCGCACATGCTATATACTGTACATACCATAATTATTATTATTATTATTATTATTATTATTATTATTATTATTATTATTATTATTCCTAAGAAATCCATGTTCCCATGCACGAAAACTCACCAAACTTTGCACATAAATCCAGTCCTATGCCAAACTTAATCAGTGCGATAGGTGTGCTAATTGTCCTGATGGTGGCGCTACAACAGCCATCTAATTCCAATAGAGCAGAAACTATGTTCTGCTGTTACCTTGTAGCAATTTTGAAGTCCATCACTCTAAGTTTTGCAAAAACTACAAAACTTCTTAAACCTATCACCTCCCACGTTTGTTTAAAAGCGACTTCATCTCCAGACTGATATCGACAAAAATATCGATTCATCATAAACTGAGCACACAGTGCTTTAATTTTACTGCATACAGTAATATGAACAAATCCTGCAATTTCCAGGATTTCAAATTAAATGTTTTATGTTCATGGAAAAAATTGTGATCTCATCTACGCATTCAGTCAATGCAAAATAGAGCATCTTTAAACATCAGTTTGGCATTTATTGATATTTGTGAAAATAAATATCAGGCATCTCTATGTTGTCTTAACCAAGTACACAAATTCTCAGAATTTTCTAATGAGAAAATAATTTTTTATATTTATATAAAAATTATATTTATATAATTTTATATATATATATATATATATATATATATATATATATAATAAAATTTCAAGCACCTGGTATTGCAAGATGATCATACACCTATCTAATCAGGCATTGTGCTGTGGACAACTGCTCTGCATATTTTTAATGTGTGTCTCTGCATTAACACACCTGATTCTGATTAACAATCAGTCCAGTTCCAGTTTAGGAAAGTCATGTTATTGAGTCAACCCAGGCTGACTCAATAAAATATAACCCAAATAGCTAGAGGAGTCATTACCTGGATAATATCCCACTGAGATCCATGTTTCCCTTTGTACCCAAAGAATGTGAGTTTAAAGCTCAACGGTCACAATGACACATATTGATACACAAATCAGCCATTGTGCTTTGGACACCTTCCCTGCGAGTTTAAAATGCTTATAATTTTGAAAATGTTTTTCAGCCAATTTATCCAAATAATCCAATCCTAGATCCGCCTCCTAACTACAGACATATCCAAACTCCCTTTTATTTCCGAAAAACCTAGGTAACGCAAGTGCTTTGCAACTTGGACTACAATACTTTACCATACAATTACTAATACAGTAATGTAAATAATATCCAGTGAGGTCTACGTGAGGTCTAACGAGCAGCACTGATCTTTAAGAGCTTTACTAACACACCATAATTACAATAATAATAATAATAACAAAGATCCATATTGTAATTTAATTCAAAATAATATTCCAGCCATCCTTTGTGAAACTGTCACAGAGATGTTGATTCAACTCAACAGTGGTTTAGGTTTCCAATGTGGTTGAGCTGAGATGAAGTAGAAGTAATTACAGGGCTATCATATTGCATTGCATTTCATAGTACAGGTGTTTCTATTTTTACTCTTAATGCTTTTCATATTTTAATATCCATGATGCTTGTATAGCACCTTGTATATTGACTTGAACAGTGTTTTATAAATACATTATACTTACTAGTCTTACTTATTTACTTTTCAAAAGATTCCAAACAACGTCTTGAAGATTAGTCATACCTCTACGAAAAATCAACTATTTTGCCCGTGTAGATTATTGAGTATAGCTAGCATGTCCTCGCTCCATCATGAACCCGAGGCTCAAAATTGTACATAATAATGATTGACTAGTGCATGCATGAAAATGCTTCCTCTATGGATTTAACATTCAGTAAGAATTATAACCTAATGGAGGCAGTGAGAAGGACTAATGTCTTCTTAATGTTAGCAAGATGGTATATGCTGTCCAAAGATCTCAGCTGACATGCATATCCATTTATCTTTCACCTCAAACACTTCAAGCTTGTGACCAGTTTGGCGTACTTGTTGTGCATTCAACAATTCACCCATGTGGTGATCCATTTACTATCTACCCTAAAACAAGACGTGTGGCATTTCTGTAATCACATAGTAGCCAGTATTGGTATTGCTTACTTTTTCCAGTCCACAAGGAGCTTGTATATCAGAGTGCATGTGTTGCATTTTTTGCAGCACGCCACTTTAACTCCCAATCAAAACACTTCACAACTCTTGCTCCCAAATAATCTACCTTGGCAACCATAATTACGTTGTAAAAGCAACAACACTGCAAGAGCAAAATAAACAACCAAGATCCTTTGTGCGACTTTTGGTGCCGTATGAAAGCATGAAGAGCAGACATGCAAGTGTAGAATGTCTTACCTTCCTAAGCCAGGCAAAATGTCTGTAGAAGTCAATATCATACTCCATTCTGCAGGCCCATTGTACTGTAGGTCTGGCTCTTAATGTTAGATACTAAGAGAATTAAGTCAGTGCTATAAAGCTGAAAAGAGGATGAACAGAACCAAAATCCACACTAAAACAAAACATTGGCTCTTAACTGTGATGCACTCGATCTCTCTGAATCCAACTCTCCTTCTCTCACAGACCCTCCATTACTGCAGTCATAGAGAGAGGACCTTGGTCCGTGTGGTTTGAAATCTGGGCAGCCTGAGACTTTTAGAGCTGAGGCGAATAACTCCAAATATGCCAGTTGGCTGTACTCCCTTTCTTTCTTCTCTTCACTTTTTTCACTTTCTTACTCCCCCTTTTGCTTTCTCCTGCTTTCCCTCTCAAGCACACTTCAATTGCTTCAGCAATTCAGCTGCACCTCATGATATCTCATCTTTTTCTGTCCTCCCTTTCTTTCTCCCGTACCTTTCTCTGTCTGTCTCTAGCCCTGTCTCGCTCCGTCTGCGGTACCTCTCGGTCAAGATCATTTTGTGGGGCTTCCTAAAGGGGCACAGGGGAGAGGAAACTTTCTGCAGCACATGCTTGTCAGATGTGGTGCAGAGCAAGAAGTCAGTAAAGACGACACAGAAGGGGAGGAGGAGGCAGCGCAGGAGACTGAAGGGGAACCGGTGTGTAAAGTTGACAATATTAAAATTGAAGTAGAGTAGAAGTGGGAAAATACTGGTGGTGGCTAACATGGACCAGACAAACAGATAATTGGAGAAAAAGGAGGACAGGAGTAATGCAGAGGCACGAGAATGAAGGAAATAAGGGAGTGAAAAGGGGGAGCAACTGCTTGTACTTTAAACAGGAGCTCTGGTTCTCATTACCAGAGCAGTTTGCAATAGATCCAGCTTCCAGCTCACTACTTCTTAGCAGACAGGAAAAAGCCCTCTAGACTTTGATGGCCAGATCAAAGACCACCATATCACACAACTAATAAAACCCAGGGACTCATGGACCAGTAGAATGTAGAGAATGCATAGTATATGCCTTTGCACAATTCTAACATAACCCTTTCTCATAAATTGGATTTTGGATATTTTAGATTGGGTATTGTATTTGCATACTGGGTGTTATATAATGCTGTTCTGGTCTGTCATCCATCTCTCTTTGAGTTGTTAGGGCCTACAGATGTGTACAGAAGTGATACAGCACTTACCTCATCTCTCTTCAGCCATTTTAATATTACATGTGCTGTATTAGTGGAGACATGTTTCCTGAGAGAGTCCTGTTCTTCATCACTTCCTTGA
The DNA here is from genome assembly GCF_010015445.1 of Perca fluviatilis. Lineage (NCBI taxonomy): Eukaryota > Metazoa > Chordata > Actinopteri > Perciformes > Percidae > Perca > Perca fluviatilis. The sequence continues at coordinate 28,936,774 of NC_053114.1, forward strand.
ACCTCCAGCACTGCCCTGAGGGCCTCAGTCAGTTGGAGAGTCTTGAGGGCAGGGTCCACAAGTGTGGCAAGGGCCAACTGTGAGGTACCCTCTGAGGCCTGGCAATCCTGGCCACCGAACCGCATAAGAGCACTGAACAGCCCTTCACCCATTTTGCCTAGAGGAAAGAACAACAGGAAATCAACAGAGAAGTAACTGAGAAAATCTGATTACAGCATCTTAATTTCTTGGGCATCAGATTATACAACTGTTCAAGGGGTGACTGGCAGGCTGCAGAACAATAAGAATAGTTCCAGAAATGGCCTCTTGAGGGTGCTATTGTGCTCCAATGTTGCTCTAGTGGATGTAAAGCAACACACGTAAACAGCATCAAATGGCTGTACACTGTGGTTTCCGAAGTCCACAAATTAGAGGTTTAACTGATACTGTAATCATCATGTCTAAGTTGCAGAAAGTACTTATCATTTATGCCATCTGAAGTTGAATTAAAGGTACAGTAATGCAGTCAGGACACAATGTGGTATAGTTTTGTAACGTATGTATATTTAATGACAGTGCGTGATTATTAGTTGTCATCTGTGGTGTAGTAAGGGTTAGAGTCATTAGAGTGTGCTAATGGTTGGACTGTCACCTCTATTAATAGAACATTGCCTTCTCAACCTGTGCAAAAACACCAACAGACTGCTGAGGTTGTGACAAACAGCTCTGAATAAAATGTATCACCCCTGCTAGAAAATACAGAAGGGAAGACACAGCAAAGTAACTCTGAGTTCATGCAATTAGTGCACAGTGAGGTTTAGAAGCTCAAGGAGAAGCAATAAAAGTACAAAAGCGTTTGCCTGATTGAAGAACATTGAGAAGAAAGATTCCAGAAAGGTACTCATCTAATCAAAAACACTGCTCATTTCCATTTCAATCAAACCTCTCAACACTGCTAAAAACGTATCTCTCATCCTCAACAAATGTTTTACTGTTTTCTTTTCTAGCTCTTGTTTGTAACTTATCCATCGCAATTTCAAAATATTTTTTTCTATGTATTATATATGTATGTGAAAACCGGGTGGATAGCACCGGTTTTATGGAGGCCTGCAATTACAAACTGGGCAGTCTATTGAAGGCCTGATAATGAAACAAAAACTCTTACCAGCAATAATGTCATCCATTTGCTCCAAGGCAGCCTCCAACACGTGGCTGGCATTTGACGCCATGGCAACAAACTTTTTCGTCTTATAAAGCAACACTAGTAGATCCTCATTCAATGGTACAAAGAAGAGTGCTAGCTGGTGGAATGAGAGACAGTGAGAGTTCTTCAACAGAAAGACGTGTCGCAGACTACTCCCCTTTCTTGTTGCACTTAGATCCTTTTTACACCAAAGCTTCAAAAGCTGTCCTGACATCTGAGTGACTTCCAAGTAAATAACCTCCTGAAAGTGGCTTTTGGGTCCCCTTTCATTTTGTGGCAAGAGGCATGCTCATTGTCAGTGCTGTTATCCACATGAGGCCAAAGCTTGTATTTACTGTAGAATAGTTTGTTTCGTTGTTTCTATAAATAGTAATTGTTTGTTTGTATATATTTTCACTCCACACCAACTACATTCGTGAATGAATTTTTACCAGTTACTGCAAAAAAAAAAAAAAAAAAGTGGAAGAGGCGAGGATACCCATATATTTAGCTCAAAACCAACTGTTTTGGTCAACATTTGTTTACGTGGAGCCACAGAGGTCACAGCAGCACATTGGACCATAGTAACCCCATTTTGACTGACGTTAATGACAGAGTAGACACTTCATAATGATAAGAAAAGCACAATGAAGCTGGAAAAAGCAGCAGCTGACTGAGCAGTCACACCCATAAGAGCTTGAGGTTTGGTATTTCATTTATTGATTTGATATTAGAGTCAGTGGTTTGACTTGCATAAGATTAAAAAAAACAGTCCTGACACACAGAAGTCACTGCTCCTTTGCTGTAATGTCTTAGGTAAACTTTATTTGAACTTTATTTTTATTTATTTTTTCTACATATTTTACCATTTTACCCTACAAAAATCGGAAATAAAATAAGGAGAATTAAGTTAAATTGTTAAAGTCAATATCAATCACAATGAAAGAAATACAGCTTATTCATTTGTTTGTTTCATTTTGATTCTTTAAAACATGAATCAATCCTTTATTATATAGCATCTCTTCTGGAGGGTTACTGTACAACTGCAGTCAACTGGTTCAACTGGTTAAGCACATTGATTACCTTCTATTTATTACCTTATCTTTGATATTACTGTATGTGTTAGGTCATAAACGGTGCTGTTATACACAGTGTGACCAACAGGGTGCATCACTAGTCAAGAAAAAAATAACATATCTTCATACAGAGATCTCTCTACAGTGAGCTTACTTAAAAAAAAAACTATGCTGCTAAGGAAATATACTGCAAGCATCTAAATGTTAGATAGTTCGACAGCTGTCAAACTATCAGCTGCTGTTCATTTTCTCCTTTCTCAGGATATTGAATACAAGTTTTCTCTTAATGCCAGATCTTTGTTGAAATTGTGCATGCATTTAAATAAAGACCACACAACATGTTTCTAAACATACTATGTATATATAGCATTCATGTAGTAGATGTTCATTATCTAAAATGTCAATCCGTCCAGCCATGTCTTGGCTAAGCACCATGTGAGAGTGCACGCACTAAACTGTTTCATTATTTTTCACACTGCTGGGCTACTTACTCTTTGAACTCACAGAGACCATACAGATGTTAGATGCCAGGAAGTCAGAGTCCTGCCATCACCATCCTTACCGAAATGACAGAGAGGGAAAATAAAATAGAAACATATGGCATTATTTAAAATCACACAGACCAGAAAACACATTTGTGCCCTGCATTGGGATTATGGGACAATATTCCTAATGAACCTGTTCTGGATAAAAAAAAAAAAAGTTTTGAAAAAGCTTAATTGCCTTGCCAAATAATTAAAAGCTGCTAAGCTTCGAAGTAAGTCAAATCCTGCCAAGACAAAACAAGTAAACATCTTTTCTAACATTTTACATCATCACTTACTGTAAGCACATATTTGTATTTATTGTTTATGTTGTTATCACATATTATATATCGTCAAATATTATTTAGTCATTCAACAGTTTATGTATATTTTCAGTGTTAGAGGTGGAATATGCTAGGATTACGTTTATATTAGCTATTTTTCTGTACTAGACGTTTTTGGTAATTACAAGAGCTTGGGTGTCCTCAGGCAGTTTGTAGTGTGCGTGGTTAGAAAAACTTTAGGACAACGTGGTGCTAGTAGGATGTAGACACTAGGCCCTTGTTTATATTCATCACACTCACACAACACCAACATAACTGCAAGATACTTGAAAATAGAAAAGACTGTTCTTCGTCAGGATGAGATATTCGCTCAGTCTCTCCAATTTCCCTCTTTTATCTTTTTGTTCTTTATCCTCTTTCTGTTCCCTCGTTTCATTTTGTCTCTCTAAGTTAATTACTTAGCAGTAATGCAGTTGTGATTGAGTAAAAAGATTTGGGTCAGACACTGTGATAAAAAACTTTTCTTACTGCTTTTTAGTAAATCTTAAGCCAGCTGCATAAAGAAAATTATATGAAATATGGATTCTTACAGTGTTACTGTATTATTCATACCAAATCAGCCAGTTTGAATAGTGTATGTTTTTACAGTCTCCATTTCACAAAAGTAATTAGACACCAGCATTATTATAGCATCATAACACAACACAATGCTAAATGCTAAACATTATAACTGTGGATAACAAGACACTCAAAACCTTGTTAAAATGGAATAGAAGAAGCAGAAGAGGGCTTCCTAGCATGCAGCCCAAAGTGTGATATACTGTCACCTCTATTTCAGATGTAATTTGCAGTTAATAGTTAATTACATTATTGGAAGTTGACCTAACTTTAGCTCTCCAAATCTCATTTTGATTTCTCTCTTATCTTTTTCACAGGTTTTGAAAAAAGTCTTATTAGCGTTCCTCTTGGAATTCTGCATAATTTAATCAGGAAGGCAATTCAATTCCATAATATCTTTGTATTTCTTCATAAGACTCTCCTGTTTTATTTATGTATTGTTGTTGTTGTATACAATACACAGGATTAACAGAAGCATTTAGAGTTGCATTAACAGTGCGGGTCCAATCTCGACATTAGGAGCATTACTAGAGACACAAGGCAGTTGCAGCTCAGAAATATTTATGTTGTACTGTAGACCATACAAGCTAATTTGGCAAAGGTTCAATGCTGTGGCTACAGGCATTGATAATCTGCTCACAAACAGCCTTTCTCGCCTGTTTCAGAACTCCATGTGGCTGTCTTTGTAGGGATTGCACTTCTAATAACACTCATCTTAAAGAGAAATTCAATTGACATGCTACAAAAAAATTCACAACTTAAACAATATAATTCAAACTTTTTTACATTTTAATTTTCATTATTTTATTGTTTCACATGTTTTCTAGTTGTCCATCTTGTTTTTTCTTATATTCCTAAAATGAGGAAAACATTTTTGCACAATTAAATTGTAATGCTCACAACAATTGAACTGGTAGAGATCAACAATGCTTTTTTTTTATAGAATAATATTTATTGATAACATTTAACATATTTTTCTTACAGATACGTTGCCTAGAAAATCAACCGTCACTGTACATCAACTGACAGAACAATACATCGTATTCCCAAAAATAGAAACGAAAAACAAACAAACTAGGAGAAGATATCCCACCAAACCATGACCTCATGCACCAATTTACCACCAAATTAAAAAACAGTATGGCAGTTCAACTGGTTGTTAGTACATTGTGCAAATACAGACTCACCTCATTGAAACAAGTAACAAGACTAAGTAAAAAACAATTACTACTGTATAAACCCAGGAATAGCACAGACTTAAAATGTCTGCATTATGCCTGTTGTTTTTCTTATGGAACATCATAGAAAAGAAAACATCCATCTATGCGGTCATTCAACATGCAACTGATCCAACTGAGCAGAGCTCAAGACAGTTTGTGTCTCTCTTTTCCACATTAGTTTAATGATGTCTGCATTCTTCTTTTAGGAACATATGTGTGCAGCACTCAGCAACACTACAGTCCAAAGGTATACAGCCAAGGCTTCAGGTTGATCGATTCTCTTATCTGAAGTGTTGCTCAAGGCTATGGAGAAGGAGGCGTCTTCAGAGAATTACAGGATCCTCCCTGACTATTACCCGTGGTCCCCTGGTACTGCAAAGAATAGTCAAGCAGAAACATTCAGTTAGAGCTGTGCGATGCACGTGTAAAAACAAACCCTCTCTCACACATATCATATAAACAGATGTCCTATCAAAGAAAACCAGAGATACATTTTCAAAATTGCAGCTTTTTATCTTGGAACCTCAAAACAAATGTATTAACCACCATAGAGTTATAAATTTGGCAGTAAAACAAAACAGTGAATGTCTCCCATTTTATTTTGGGTTTTTGTGAAGTCAGTTTATTTATGTATTCACTCAATTTTATTGGAATAGACTGTGAGACTGTTTGTTGCCAAATGCAAGCACAAAGATTACAGACAAAGTGGCTTACTTGGCAAACAAACACGTAGATAGACCTGCATTTGAACCTATCAGCATGTTAGGGCTAGTGCTTTACAGTTTCGGGAGTGGTGTGAGGATGAGGGACTTGTGAAGACAGAACCACTGACCGATATAAACTGGGAGGAAGCAAATAATAAGTGGTGTTTTTTGAGGCTCCAATGAAGATTTCAAAGTACTATAGTATATGCTTTAAGAGCCATGAAAGAAACATAACTAGCTCAATTTCCAGCTTTCTCTGACTCTCACTGTCTTTGTATTTTGCAAGACGCAGACCTTTGATGTGCACACAAATATACCCAATAAAGCCATTTTTGTCTGAGTGCTGAGTGCACTGGTCAGAGATACCATTCTTCAACTTCTCAGCGAGACTTCCTCTTCTCTGCTGTCAGAATAGGTTATATAGTATCTCTGCCTCATCCACTCTTCTGCAATTCCCAGTGAATGTTAAGTTTTTTCCAAGGGTAGATATTTGGGTAATTGCATTTATTTTGTTTATCACATATTAAAAACATGAACTGCCATGAGAGAGCTGAGTGGCTCTCATCTGAAACCACATGTACCCCAACATGCCTGGGGCTGAAATGCGTCAGAGCTTTGTCTACTTTGTTTCCCTCGCTAGTTCCCCACTGCACTATCTAGAAAAAGAAAGAAAATAAAGACTGTAAATAAAGAATGAGTGATCTGGCACACTCTAGAAAGACAAGGGATCTGTCCTGTGTAGGGACCTAGTCAATTACAAAGATAACTGAGGGTTTAAAACTGGCTTTTTGGTCTTTTACACTAGGTACATTACAGTGCATCGGCATGGTAACTTTGGCACAAGATGTGATGTGTTTCAGAGCAGGTAATATTTCTGCCGTCAGATCCAGATTAGTAAGCCTACTTTCACAAACACAGCATCACCCTCTGTGGACCCTCGTGTTTTTTTAAAAGAGTTTGTTTTCCATAAATGTCAGTAATCCATTTATTTGCCTTTAGTCATCTTCTTTTTCCTTTACTTTTTTAGCATGCAATGTGACAAACATGTTGGCAGCATATATATATATATATATATATATATATATATATATATATATATATATATATATATATATATATATATATATATATATATATCAACCCGGTCTCACGGCAGTTCGTGTAAATATACACGTTATTCTTAATCTATTGATACGTGTTCACAGAGACGTTTTTCTCGTTTTTTACGTGTAACTGTCACGTTATTTTTTACGTGTAAATGTCACATTATTTTCTCGGGGAAAGGACGCTCCATAAGCCGGGAGGCGCCCGCGAGACGGCCCGCGAGGCGGCCCGCTGGGGACGCCCCACAATAACGGGATGGCGGAGGTTGGGTTTAGGAAAAAATTTACGGGGAAGAGGCCTTTAAACGCGGGAAGGGCTTATAAACGCCGGGGAAAAGGCGCCCATAAACGCCGGGGAAAGGGCGCCTTAAACGCCGGAGAAAGGGCGCCTTAACCGCGGAGACGCGCCACAGTAACACGCGGGACAAAACGCCACACGAGGGCGCCATCCCCGGGAAACAAAGCGCCGCGGACGCGATCCGCTCGCCGGGTGAAAGTCCTGTGTTGTTTGACCCATCCACCACCCCGACCAGCCTCCCTACGCGGATTTTCTGCTTTTTATATTACTCCCTACGATTTCGTGCTGTGGCCACGAAATATGCTTCCCATTGAAATACATTAGTTCACATTTTCGTGTTGTCCACCACGTAAAAAACGACAAAAACGTCTCCGTGAACACATATCAATAGATTCAAATAACGTCACATTTACACGAACTTCCATATATATATATATTGTATATGTTCCGCTTTGTTTCCTCTACTGAATCCCTTTACTACTCCCGCTACAATTTTACCACATGGCTAAATAAAGCTTTATCGTCTCTAATATTATCTCCTGGAAATCAACATTTTGCACACACTTTGCTTTTTGTAACAAAATCTGCCTTCAAAAGCAAAGAAAATATTAACATCAAACATTTAAATTTTTCATTGACTGACTCTTGACTGAGACAATGTATTGAACTGGACACACGTCTCAGGGTCTGTTACAGTAATAGCTGATTATAACCATCTACCAAACTTCATTTCATTCATTCATTGTTAGATTTTGATAGCATTTGTTAGCATATTCCTGCCTGAGGCAGGCACGGCGCCAGGATTCCAGTTTTGGATGGGCCAGACCAATTTTGGGTGGGCCTTAAATTAAAAACATTATCAAATCCCTGTTTAACCTAATACAAATGACTGGCTAATATACTGTTATATTATATATATTATATGTGCTTACATAATAAAGATTGTAATAGCTTGATGCTATTTATATGTTGTTGCATTGTAAAAAGTTTCGGTGCTATAGCGCATCTCTCCTAACCTAAGGCCTATAGACTGTAAAAGTGGTCAGGAATCTAAGATTTCCCCAAAACATAGTTTAGTTCTGCTCGTATACCATAAGGCCGAATATTTCACAATTCTTTTCAATTGTTTTAAGTTTTCAACAATATACAGATCAACAACACTGCCCGACAGTTTCAATCAATACTCGGCCACAGAACGTGTTCATTGACAACGTCATCTGTCATGTAAAACAAGACTCAAATTATTTCCTTACTTTAGTGTGATGATTCATGTTATAAACATGAATCACTGGTTGAGTTGCGGGCTCATCCACGGAAGACCGATCCACAGGGCTATATCCATAGGGGCTATATCATCCACTCGCGAGGCAGAGGCAAAGGCACTATAGCACCGGCGCTGGTCGCGCTAGCCGCGCTAACCGCGCTAGCATCCTGCGGTGTCCGAGACAAAGATGTGCTAAGCGTTGTGGATCTCAGCTCTCCTTCATCTCCTGGTTGCAGCGATGACTCTGAGAACGTTCGTGCACGTTTAAGGTACCTAAACAACGACTGTTGCAACCTTGTCCTTTACTGGAAATGATTTTCACACTCTCAGATCACTGGGAGCTAGCCTAGCATACCTACAAGCTACATCCGATCCGAACCGCACTGTCTGCTGAACTTGCGCAGAAACATAAAAATAGACATGACCAGTTTTTTTAAATTGTTTTTGAAAACTAAACATTTAGACAATTTTAGCACAAATTATGAGATTATTTGCCGATTTTTAATAATTCTTCCACAAATTATAATATATTAATTAATTAATGTTTCTTGAGGAAATGTTTTGGGTGGGCCTGTTGAAAAGTGGGTGGGCCTAGGCCCGTCAGGCCCACCCATAACGCCGTGCCTGGCCTGAGGGCTAAAACCTACATGTGTAAGAGCAATGACAGTTTTAGTAGCAAATTATGTTTTGCAAGAGCAAACAAATTGTTTGTGTTCAAAATGTGGTCAGTCCTCGTGCATGCATGGAAACACATGTCACACTCATCACAGTAAAGTCACCTCACCTCAACAAGAGGATGCCAGTGAGCGACAGGTTTTCTGGGACATGTAAGCATTTCACTCCAGTGGTCTCGACCGAGGCTGTCTGCATCGTTGCCAACTCGACACACACCAATGACCTCATTATGGCCTACACTGTAGGTGCAGAGGGGGGGAGAGAGGAAAAAACGTGATCACAACTACCATGCGTTCCAAAAATAATTATGTATTACATCTTGAGTGTGAAAACTCAAACTGTTAAACTAGTTTTATGACAGCAACAAAGAGTCAGAGTTTACAAAAAAGCACTTTAAAAACATTTCATCCTTTTTGTCCTGCAGCAGGTATGGAATTGCAATGGTTCCTAACCGGTCATAGTCCATCACTGCAATCATAAGGCTGATTTGCTCTATATTTTCTGGAGGGACATCAAAGACAATAGCCTCATTATAGACTGGATTCAAAGTGTTCCTTTTCGTCGATGTCTTCCTCTTCTTCAGTCTGCGACCATCGCACATTAGTGAAACCTTCACATATGGATCTATGAAAGTGAGACAAACAGAACGGAAAGACATTCATTTTCATTCAGGATACCAGCGAAACTCTGTAGTTGTAGACAGTATCAGTTTTCAATTACCAGATGCGCCAGTGATATCCATGGCCTTGAGATTGCGGGCCTTTATCATGGTAATGGTCAATCTGCCCGCAGTGGGCAAGTAACAGAGCGAAAACATCAGATCCCCAAGGTCCACATTATCCTGAAAGACAACACAGAATGCATTTACTCTACCATAAGCTTTATTTTGATGATATATTACTCATTTCTGTCATGCAAGTATCTATTGCTATTATATTGATATACTGACAGCTGCTCATATCTAAATGATATTAATGATTATTTCTAGTAATGCTGCTTTTCATTACTGTACACTAGTCAAAGGTGAAGAACCATGGCATAGCCATCTGGCGTTTGGTTACAGAGTTGAATCTCTCTCTACTCTCTTCTGTCACATTGCTCAAATACAAGCCTCCCACATTTCACCCGGCATGGAGACTTCTGTTGAGTTGCAGAAAGGCAGAAGCTCACTTCTCACTTACTCTTAAAATAACTCCACCAAAGAAGTGAGAACCAGGAAAGCACACAAAAGTGTCTGGTGAAGACAACTCCTCCTAAAGCAGAATCTCTTGCTGATCTAGTCTGTGTAGTTTGTCGAAAAGATTGCGTTTCTGCTATTAACTTTCAATGCAATCATTCTTAAAGGGATGCTCAGTGAGTTTAATACGTGTGTGAACATAAAACCTCAGAACCAAGAATCTATGGTATCACATTACTACTCAGAGCTGCTCAGTTAACTGTGGTTGAGATGATGAGATAAATGGCATCTAATGTCTGAAATACAAGGGTGTAATTTTGGGTTCAACATTGGGGTTAAGATCTCCAAAATAAAAATTTGAGAATCAAACACTTCCTTTTTTTGCATTATGCTGAATTTTTCTGCAACAATTTGTTCCTTTTCTGCATCAATTTATGGTGCAGATGTCTTAATTTATGTAAAGGAAATTATATAAGGTTCTTGGGGGGAATTGCACTGGCCAGTTTTGATTATTCGGGGGGTTGTGTTGGATATCGATGGCTTATGGCATTTAAATTTTTTCTTTAAGTGTCTCACACACTTAGGCACTATTGAGTAATTGATCTTGGTTGATTGAACTTCACTGTGCAAAAAACAATCAGAAAAAAATAGATATACTACTTATAATTGGAGCCTAATCTAAGTTGGGTGTTATTCATTTTTTATATATTAAAGGGGTGATAGAATGCAAAACCGAGTTTACCTTGTCATAGTTGAATTACGAAGGTGGGTAAAATAGGCATACATAGAACCTCAAAGTCACCTGTGACACCTATTTCGTATGCAAATCTCACACTTTGAAACTGCTGCTGAAAATGGGCAAATCTCAACAAAGCTAATAGTTGACTTCAACTCGGTGGCCGTACCTTATTTGGCTCTAGTCTTTGTCACGCCCCAACATTTACATACAAACCACTGATCTAAGGCAAGCTGGTCTTCTGAATCTAGGTCACGCAGATCTCAGGAATTTTATACATTGTTTGTCTGCTATTTCATTACTAAATTCACTTCTGAGATTTTTTATGCGAGAAAATATGGGCTAATTGCAAATTTGGTCCGACTGTGTCGGAGTTCAGGAGCTCCACAATCTGACGCGACTGGCGGAGTCACTGCCTTGCAGCCCGACGTTTATTCCCCAATCATTTGTTTAAATAACTCAACACACATCCATTATAAGATTAACTGGAACCTGTGGTTTTTCTAAGTTATAATGCGCCACAAGCAATTGCGGGTGTAACAAGCTTGCTGACCGCGCTCTCACTCACACACACGGCTATTTAGTAGGTAACCCAGAAACGGTGACTTTGCGCTGGGTATGGAGCGTTGCGGGCTGCCGGCCGTGACGGAGCTCCAGCCAGCTGACAGCGGGGTCTGTGAAGGTGGACAGGCTGACCGGCAAGGCTGCAATCCCGGCAGGCACCGGCCGGCTGTCACCTCAGACTGTGGAGCTCCTGAACTCCGACACAGTCCAACCAAATTTGCTATTAGCCATCAATATCACATATTTGAGCTCTACATAGTTGATTTCTCGCATAAAAAAGTCTCAGTAATGAATTTAGTAATGAAATAGCAGACGAACAATGTATAAAATTTCTGTGCAGTGTGTGACGTGGTGTGCACGGAGTGGCATGGAGGGGAGGGGCTGTGTGTGCGTGTGTGTGTGTGTGTGTGTGTGTGTGTGTGCTTCAGCCAACTAAATATTCATGAGCATACCATATAATGGAGATAACCTCTCGTTTCATCCAGGGATTTTTCACAGGGTTGCATTAGGGCCCATAGAACAGCACCCGGGCCATTTTCAGCCCAACCAATGTTACATACCCTATTAGGAGACCTTAAGGAACAGTGTGAAATACCCTATATAATCATTCTATCACCCCTTTAAATATTATTTAATTCAATTATTATTTTATTATTTGTTTCAAACTGAAATTACCCTTGGCATAGTATGAAATACAGTTGGATAATGTGCATTACAACGTACAGTTCTTTTGGCTTAGCAGAGTCTGAAGAAGTTTAATGATTTTTTCATTTCGTTACAAAAATGTCATGATTTATGTTAAAAAAAATATATTATATATTTTTCACCTCTTTCTTTCTCACAAACGTTATGAGTATATGAGTATAAGAAAGAAGGCGGGAGAGAAAGAAAAAGAGTTTAAGACTTCCCCTCCTGAGACCCATATCGCCTTGTATCTTGACGTTGGTCTTTTGTTACAATCAGGATCAAGTATTCTACAAGGCTATGGTCTAAGGCATTTTAATTTGCATGATGGATTAACTGACAATCACTCCAGAAAATGCATTCCACATCCCAAAAGGATCCTGTAGGTTTTACACGCTTCATAGTCCATGGTCTTTGTGCACACTCCAGATACAGGTGGGACTAGAGAGAGATTAGGGCTGGTTGTCATGTGCTCCAGAATCCCTCTTAGGCAAAAAACGGCATTTAATACCTGCGGGTTGGAACCATCATTTACAATTTGCACACCCTGCACTTGTTTATGTCCTAGCACATTAAAGACACAACCATCAATCAAAATAATAAATAAAACCAAAGAAACCAAAAGTAAGCCACATTTAATAGTAATATATTTTAAAGCTTTTGTTTGTATTGCCATGCTCCTTTTCAAAACCATAAAAACTCATAGATCTAAACAAGCCAAATCTGGCAATGGAACAAACCATATGGTCAGTCCCACTGACAATCATGACTTAATGATAATCCTATCGTTCCTAGGAATCTGTACCTTGATTATGACAAATGAGTTCTAATGCATTGGATACAACATATCCTACTTCTGCACTTCTTCTTCTGCACTAGTGAAAGATGATTAGCTTGTTTTTGAGGGTATATGTGTGGAGCATTCAATTCAATTAAATTTTATTTATAGTATCAAATCATAACTAGAACTGCAAGCAGTTATGACGGGGTCCAAGCCTCCCGGTGTTAGTCGCCCCCGACGCGAGTCGCCCCCGACGACCCGGGGAGCATGCAAAAGCGGGACCCAAAGCGTAAAGGTGGGGAGGCAAACGTCGGGAAATATCAAGAGGTTTGAGCCGCAAGGTCTGTGGTACATTGCCGTTGCAAATATCCCATTCACATTGATTGAGTAAAAGGGCAAAAACTGGTCTATGTTGAGTATAGTGCACCCGAATGGCCGATCTTCGCTGAATTTGGTACAGAGTCTCAAAACTGCATGCCGAACGAGCATCATAAGTTCTCATTTCACAGATTCCGCTGGATCTGTGAACCGCGTTGCATTGCAAACGCGGACCCCTAACAAGAGTTATCTCAAGACACTTTACAGATAGAGTAGGTCAAGACCACACTCTATAATTTACAAAGACCCAACAATTCCAGTAATTCCCCCAAGAGCAAGCATTTAGTGCGACAGTGTCGAGGAAAAGCTTCCTTTTAGGGAGAAACCTCGGGTGGTGAGGAAAACTTCCTTTTAGGGAGAAACCTCGGACAGACCCAGGCTCTTGGTATGCAGTGTCTGATGGTGCCGGTTGGGTGTGTGATGAACAGTGGCAATCAAAGTCTCAATAAAGGTAATGGAACTATGACTACAAAAAGTAGCTGTAGTAGTTCATGGCGTAGCAGGGCACTGCAGAGCGTAGCAGGGTGTAGCAGGGCATAGCAGGGCGGGGAGCAGGACCACGGCGACAGCTGCAACCATGATTTAGATGGCACCCTAATCCAAGGAAAACTACTGGGCGAAAAAAACATAAGGACTCCGGGGAATATTACATGTCATTTAGCTGACGCTTTTATCCAAAGCGACTTACAATTAAGTGTTTTCAACCCTGAAGGTTCAAACTCCAGACAACAAGTAGTAAGTGCAAGTACATTAGCTTTAAATAAGTAAAACTACAAAGAGCCATAATAAGTGCAGCTTCAAGAAATATATATATATATATATATATATATAAATATATATATATATATATATTTTTTATATTTATCCGAGATGTAATCAGAAGAGATGTGTTTTTAGCCTTCGGTGGAAGATGAATAGTACATTAGCTTTAAATAAGTAAAACTACAAAGAGCCATAATAACTGCAGCTTCAAGAAATATATATATATATATATATATATATATATATATATATATATATATATATATATATATATATATATATTTATTTTTTATTTTTTTTTTTTTATTTTATTTTTATATTTATCCGAGATGTAATCGGAAGAGATGTGTTTTTAGCCTTCGGTGGAAGATGCATAGGCTTTCAGCCATCCTGATGTCAATAGGGAGCTCATTCCACCATTTAGGAGCCAGGACAGGAAACAGTCGGGATTTCGTTAAGTGATTAGTTCTCCCTCGCTGTGAGGGGGCAGCAAGCAGGTTGGCTGATGCAGAGCGGAGTGGGCGGGTTGGGGTAGAGGGTTTGACCATGTCCTGGATGTATGCTCGGGCTGATCCGTTCGTGGCCCTGTATGCAAGTACTAGTGTCTTGAAGCGGATGCGGGAATAAGCTCCCCAGAGATAAGTTGTGTCTGTGTGCAAATGTCTGAGAACAAGTGTAAGAGTCTGTGTGTACTGTATGTGTGTGCATGTGTGCATGAGCTGTTTAGTGCATAAAACGAAAACAAAGTGTGAGAAAGGAGCACTCCAGATACTGTGAATCTCTGGTCCCCATCGCCACCTGTCACATACCATTCTGTTCCAACTGGGTAACATTGATTAACAATCAATAGTAAAGGCCAGAAGTGTCAGCACTGCAAATATATCAATACTTTGATCATTATCAATATTTCCCTTCCGTCTCTCTCTGACACACACTGATATATTGAAAGATATCTTCCTGTTATTTTCTCAGCATCTCACTAGCTGTCCATTTCTCTTATTTTCTACCCCAGATCAGCTTTGTTATGGTAAATAAATGAATACCTACTTTGAACTGATAGCTAGACCGTTCATATTAAGTCAACCTACACTAACACTGTCTTGTTTTGGTTTTAAGAAGACATAAGCTTTCAAGATATACGTAAGTGCAAATGTCAGTGTACATCCCTGTGATCTGTTGCACACAGGGTTTGCCCTCTAACAAACTATATTGGGGGCTGGAATAGCTAATCAGTCACCCGCTTCTGCATGATCCTTTATGTGTCTATGAATCTGTCAAGCTGGTTGTTGTACTTTGCCACTGTGACAGCTCATTAGAAGCTGAAGCTTCTCACCAGAATGGTTACACATTGTGACCATAGAACATCAAGCATATGGGCACTCTAGAGCACACTGAACGTGTCACCCTGTTGTCCTCAACCTGATAATTCCCCTAATTACATACTACACAGTAACACTACATACTAACACTATACAGAAGTATAGTTCACTGTTTTGCCGTTAGTTTAGTAGTAACTAAAATGCTTTATTTTTTGTACAAATATGACATTTTGTCCTGAGCATATGATTTTTTTTTTTTATTTGACTTTTCCTTGTCTACTGTGTTGTGTTGTGTAAATAAAGTTGAGCTAAGTGTTCGATTGAGATGAGCAAATGACACAAGCTGAATGTCAATAAACATCAATCAAACTATAACAGCTGCACCTAATTAAACTTAACTAAAAGAAAAAAAAAATTCCAGGATCTTGACGCAGCTGTCTTTAAACTCTTTCTGGCCATGAGTACCTCTTCCATTCCCTACATGCACAGTAATATAAGACCACAGTGTCCATCAACACCAGACAATTCAAGTGAACCTACTTAATGATTGACATCTACTATTTATGAACTACTACTTATTTTTGTCCCTTTTACGTACTCAAAACCCAGTTAGACTTTGTATGTATTATGAAAGTGGGACACAGCTGCTGATTTTGTGGATGCCAAGTGTGGTTATGGCCGTATATATGGCTTGTACTGTGTGAGTGGCTGATATGGCCTACATGCACTTTTCAGTGCAGTGAGTGTGGTCAAGCAAAGACGGATTGGATGGATCCATCTAACCTGTCTTTGCTTTCAGCATTCACTGGTTACAGAAAGCAGCAGCTAGCAGCTAGGTAAAGCAGGAGGATACAGAGTGTGTGTGTGTGTGCGTGTGTGCGTGTGTGTGTGTGTGTGTGTGTGTGTGTGTGTGTGTGTGTGTGTGTGTGTGTGTGTGTTTGGGTGCGTGCGTATATGCATGCGTGTTGTGAAAGAGAGAAAAAAAAAAAAAAAAAAAAAAAAGTATTTTTAGAGGCCATGAGTAGGAAGATGTTAATGGTCTTCAGCTAGTCTCATATTGCCAGAGCTCCACAGTGCTACAGTATGGTCCGTCTACACTGCAGACAGCCCTTTCCGACAGGGAACTGAATCTGTAATCTATGCTGTCTTCAAAGACACCCGACTCCATTGACACAAGATTATTTTTCTGGGCTTTTTTGGATAGGACAGCTGAAGAGAGGAAGGTGGAAGCAATTTTACCTCGAAGAACACAGGAGTTGCTGGTCTACCACTGCCTCCATCGGTTAGTTGCTGTTCTAAGGCTGCCTCAATCAGTTAGTTTGTTTGCGTTATTGCGTGACTTTGGTGAATCTGAACTAATTATTTAGTGTTAAACAAAAGTAATAGACTATGCTAGCTGCTAGTGTGAACTAAATTTACATACATTCCATAGCAACCGCCTCAGTATGGGCAGGCAGGCAGCCAGCCAGCCCAGGAGGGCCTATTTCATTGTGAACATATATTAATATATTTTAATTGTAATGTGACTATAACTTTTATATTGCCATGCGTGATGACCGTTTTATAAAAGCAATAGCTCACTTTAGCTTGGCATTGGGCCAAACAATGCCCCTTAGCTGTGATATAATCACAAAATATCATGGCCTGTCTTGAGATATTGCTTTAACAAAATACACTCAAATAGGCAATTCTAAAACATGTTCACCAGATGCCTTTCAAATGTATTTCTGCACTACCATCTGGTTTAACGATTCACACACACAAATGATACACAGTGGAGCAGTTATTCTGAATGAATGAAAATTAATATCACAATTAAATGATGTACATCTCTTGCACAATGTGAGAGACCAAAGTAGAAAAACACCTTAACAAGTTTCAAGTTTTAACAAGTTTCCTTTCCTGGCTAAATTACATAGACCACATTACTCCAGTGGCTATATTTAGCCTGGATTGACAGTGGATCGGTAAAAGACACAAATTCAGGTCCTGAGCTACCAAGCTTATTAAACTGAAATAGCTGCAGTGCAGACCATTTGCATATGCAGTGAGGGACAGAGCAGAAGGTAACAAATCCTCACACACACAGCTGCTCAGTAATATAGCTGCATGCTGCTTTATACACTGTAGAACTGACTTAGTGGTTTGCTAAATGGTGCCAGGTAGTTGATATTACAGTTCAGCAATAATAAAAGTGTTTTCTCTTAAAGAAAAAAAACGACAGTATATTACAACTTGGGTTTTTTTGGGACATCGATTCTATCGGTTGTGATAGCATTGTACTCACAAAAGAGATTGCTCGTATTTCTGAACGCTTCAACATTGCTAAAAATAGACAGGGTAACAAACCCAAGAAGAAAAAATGTCATCTTAACAGATGTAACCGAGGGCAGGCCCTACGGAAATTTAACCCACCACAACACCTGCGCCTCACTGATCTTGCTTCATTGACCTCACTAGGATGAAATGAATTGTCTGCAGCGATCAATGACGAGGAATCGTATTAAGGCCACTTAAGCATGCCACAAAGAAAGGGATCAATTGCACATTACAGCTGGACATGCTCACATGATGAAATGCCTGTCAATGAAGCAATCACTGGAAGCATATACCCATAAATATTGACACATATTGTCTATTATACAACAGATTTGTCAAATATATGTAAGCTGTACGGTATTGGAAACAGTCAGAACATAAAGAGCTCTGACTTGTGTGGACAGTGACGAAAGCATAGTAACAGGCGCTCATGACCTCATACTAAAGTATGACCCTAATGCTCTCCCTCTCTTACACACACACACACACACACACACACACACACACACACACACACACACACACACACACACACACACACACACACACACACACTGCCTCCTAACATTTCTACTGGTCTACATTTTAAAAATTGAAAAGGCAATGAAGCACATGTGTAAAAGTTGTTATATAATAGTACAGTACAGAAGCCTGAGATGTACTACTGTTGGTAGTGGCTAGTCTGTAAAATACTGCAAGAGGCAACTATATTGATGTCAGATATTGAACAGATACTTACTTACTGCTACAAGACTCTCCATCTCACCAGCAGTCAGAGACACACAAATCCTTTTCTTCAAAGTGAGACCTATTGACCTTACCTACCAACTAATGCGTCTCTTGTTTATTCAGAGCTGACAGCTCAGTGTGTTTAAACAAGCAGTCAACTTTATTACTTATTTTACACTTTATACTGTCAGCGAGAGACAGACTGTGCTGAATTGAAGGACTCAACTGAGCTAAATCATCTCAGCTCTCATTAAAGTTGCAGCAAATCTGTCAGACTTCTTAAAACACATTTTGCACATTTGTGGTAATAATAATAAATTAAACATGACATGGCATATCTAAGTGAGCATGACATCATATTAAACATAACTGGTGACTCACCGAGGAGACGTACTGGATGTCCCGACAGAGTTTCGTCTCCCTGGGAAAATCTGCCAGATCCAGGAAGTTGTCCACAACCACTTGGCCAATAATGTCATGACGTGAAAACCGGTCAAAGTCATAGACACTGAAGTGCAGCTTACGTGTGGGAAGCTCAGAGTACGCCACGGGAAACAGGAAGACCTCATCAAACACAGGGTTCAGCGTCTTCCGGTGCACCTTGGTCTGGTGCTTGGTCTTGCGATCAGGTAGCAGGTAGATCTTAACATAAGGGTCAGAGGTACCAGAAAAGTCCTTGGCTGGGAGGTCCTCTGCTTTGTGGATCTTAACTATTAACTGTTCTTGGTCACAGTCAAATTTGAGGATAAAGTGCAGGCGCCCACAGCCCCCGCCTCTGCGACTGCCTTCATCTCCCTCAAGGGAGCGCTGTTTGTAGAGCTCAGGTTTAAGGCGACCAAGGCCAAGCCCCATTCCAGTGAGGGAGTCCTGCCTTTGGAACTGGGCCACATTGAAGTCTGGGTTGGACAGGTTGATATGCCTGCGAATGGACCCTTGTCTGTGGGCAGAGGAAAACCACAAACATCACTATACAACATCAACAGATTAAGTCAGAAAAGGCATTTACATCCATACTGGATGATTCTGCACCTCACAATTTACACTCAGTGCCAAAGTTGCATGCCCATGAAGGAAGTAGTGTTCTCTATATGTAGCACGGTGTAAAGCTGTGTAGTGTAGAGTTCACGTCCTGTTAATACACATTTTTGCCAGTACAATCTTTTCTTAACCTTAAACGTATTGTAGTTGTCATGCAGAGAGATTGTAGAAAGCAAAAAGTTAACAAAAACATTGGCATTGGACTTTAAACGTGGGCTTTGAATGACGTTTTGCAGAATAAATTGATCTTTTTGTCTGGCAATGGTTAAGAGCCATGAGCACTGATGAGTTCAAACATCAATGAATGTAAAAGGTTGGTGGAAGTGTTCCAGAAATCTAGTAGTTATGACTAAGACAAAACGATAATCAAAAAGCTTATACTGACCCAACTTCCGACATCAAGTCACCAGACGGTGGGGGTTCAGTGGTCTGTCTCTGCATACGAGGGTTGGTGTGAACCCCATTTACCCGGCTTTTACTCTGTGCGTCCAGTGGGATGTCTGGAGATGTGTGACTGATCTTCATAGCTGCCTCAGGTGTGGCCATAACCACAGGTGGGGGTGATACGGGAGTCATCGGAGCCTCCACTGACACTACAGACGCCACAGGAGTGGGCTCTCTGGCAATGGAGCAGTGTGACGACTCACGGCGGTTCTGCGGCGGGGGGTCCACAGCTGTGTATACTGGCTGCCTGGCTGCAAGCTGTGAGGGCAGAGGGCTCATGGTGGGGTTGAGGTGCCCATGGGCCTCCTTGGTTGTGGGGGAGAGCCCATGCTCCCTCCATGGTATCCAGCAGAGCTTCCAGGAAACAAACAGGGAGACCCCAAATAGGGCCAAGCCACAGGCAGTCACTACCAGTGACAACAGACTCACCGATATATCTGAGAAGGTGACAAGAGAGACAGGAAATAAGGATCTGACAGTGAATTCAGTTTTCTTCCTGCTTTGTTGCAAAGCTACACATTTACCCTTTCATCATCATCATCATCATCAGCAGCAGCAAATACTGTGAAAACCTTTTTACACATATTTCATCATAGTGTTATTGCAATAACGCTCACGGGTATGTGACGGTTTATGCTGGTTTCTCTTCTCTCTCAATGTCTTATGACGCATCATGCTTCTTTGCACTACGTCACAAAGAAACTTTATTCTACATTTTGACAAAAAATCCTTGACTAGATTAATATGGATTAACTACATTTATTTAATTATCCTCTGGAGCCTCTGACTGCAAACCCCCCCTCCCCCCAAAGCAAAACATTAGGGTTAAGGTAAAAGCTTTAATTTCTGTCAGACCCTGAACTAACTCTGATTTATGTCTTTAAAGTCATGGGCCTAGTCTATCCACACTTACACACTGGTATGATTGGTGAAGAGCTAAAACAGAGTAGACATCATCAGTAGAGTTTAGGTCAGCATTTAGGTTACATTATAATTAGGATGGAGTGCATTTCTGAGATTAGTTTCTTTAAGACTTCCTCCTTACATGTAATTATCAAAGGCATACACTTTCTATGCTTGAGTTGACTGATTACTGTAAACGCTTGACAACAAGATAACAGCAGAACTGAAGTTAAGTTCACAACAGGAGTTATCTTTGTCAAAACAAAGTCTTCACATGAGTGAAATGGTGTCTTATAACCACATCCTAATTCAATCTAATCTTAAGCCTTTACACATACGTCAACCAGAAGGTAAAATACAGTCAAGACAGCTACTTTGCAATTAGCAGATAATAATAGTGAAGTAATATAGTACCATTACAAATATTGTTCTAAACCTTAATGAGCTTTACAGCAATAAGAGCCCAGCCCATCTGGACATCAAGACTAAAGAGTACATGTATTGCCATGCGCCACAATTTCAGTCCATTGTTAATCTTGAATTGTTTTTCACCTAGTTTTTCCCTCAACTTGTCTAAATGGATAGGTCCAGATTTTTTTTAAGTCTGTCTTAACACAATACTCACATGTCTATTGAAAGAGTTGGAATCAGCAACTATATTTGTTCCTCTTCTCCGAACTGGCCGTGCAGTGATCACTGCTGCTTTAGTGGACAATGTTAGGGAATATACGGTCCACACAAGTTCAGCCGAGGATAACATGAGGCTTCAGCAGTCTGAGTTAGACAAATGAAAGGTGTCTTCCAAAGTCATCCTTTGAGTGAAAAATTCCCTCATGCTTCCCTTGACAGTGTTTCCTTGCTGAGGTGTAGCTGATGTATACTAAAAACAATGAATTGTGTTCTATACAAGACTGTAACTTTGGAAAGTAGCCACTTAATATGGCTAACTCAGACTGTTGAAGCATCGTATTAAGCTTTGTCTGAACTTTAGAATGTAATTAGAGGAAAGCAGAGTATTGACAGGAGGAATGATCACAGCGTCCAAAATCTTTTCCAATGTGCATTGGGGAATGTGAGTACTGTATTTTACATAGACTTGAGACTTGTAATGCCCTTATGAACTGCCATACCTGTATAGCTGCTGTAATTTTTACTTTCATTTACTGTATTGAAATATTGAAAAGTCCAGGCTCCTGCACAGTGTGTTTTTTAGTATCACTACTGTATCTTTTATTGGCTAAGCCTCGTTCTGTGCGAGGGCAGTGAAACAGACTTGAGCCTAGTTTATGTGCTGCCTGTGCAACAGTTGCCTACAGTATTATAGCAAAGGGGTTTTGTTGAGGTAAATGTTGGTAAAGATTTGTCGGAATTTAAAACAAAAACTCAAAAGAAACGAATAGGTATATAATCATTTATTTTGATCATACTAATGAGTAAAATTATCCCATTTCACTTTAGATGCACTAATGATTGCTTTTCCTGAGTAAATATACTCACATTGTTTAGCACAGTGTGTCACTGCAATGCATGCTGATATGTTTAAAGAAACATAATAAACAAAATGAGCATCACATCAGGTAGATGTTGATTACCAGACTATAGATAGATGTATTTTCCAGATGAGCTGACAACTCGATGTATATCTTTTTGGTGAGCATGGACAGTGGCCAATATTTAGTATTTATATGGTGCATGTCATAACAGGTAGTATCTAAAAGCAGCTTGATTGCTAAACTCACTGTCCCACAGTTAAACCATGACATCATAACTTTTATTCATAACAAATAAAATAGTATATTAATATGAAGACAATATTAGAATTATGTGTTGTGTACGTGTTACCTTACTAAGGTATGAATAATTTGTTACAAGTGAACAATTTCCGACAGTTATTGAATTCCACCCTCTTTTTCCTTTTCTAATTATTGCACTCTACGTTCAGTAGAAAATCCTGAATATAAAGATATGCTACTACAATTTTTCCTGAAAGAGTTTGTTGTTTTGAATAATGCTGCTTAAAACATCAGAACATGTTGCAAGCAGGAATAATCCAGGAATCATCTTAAACTGAAGCATGCCAGGCACATCTGATGTAGAGCTAACACTTGCTGTTTGTTAGTTAGCTTTTATATTTTTTATTATGCCATTAACATTCATATTAGTTAAAAGTAAATAAGACAAAATGTCACACCACATTTACAGTCACAACAAATCTCAAAAGACTTAAGACGGTAATACGTTTGCATTACCTACCCTCCAAATCAGCAATGCCTAATGCACCATTTTTCTGTGTGTTGGCGCTGTCCAGACCTTGCACAGGAACTTGGACAAACTGTCCTTGCTCTGAGATTCTGTGAATACCAGAGTATGTGTGATTTGGGAGAATAATGTGGATAAATTGAGGGACTTGCCATCTGAGGACACTGAGTCCACAGTCAGTTTGGTAGGCTGCCTGCAGAGTGCTGCCTGGCAGAGAAGAATCTATAGACATCTGGAAGGATTCAGAGACTGCATCACAACAAGGATGGTGGACCAATTTTAGAGCACAGGACCTTCAAAGGTGCAATAGTGTAGGAGGCATGCTAAAAAAGCAATATATGACCTTCTACCTCCTGAGATGTTTTTTAAGATTGCTTTAAACATATATTTGTGTGTGTGTATACAGTTTTTGGAAATATCTTCATTTCACCTTTGTAGTACAGTTAGTATCAACACAGAGTACACAACATATATTACACATGAGTGGTTCTAATTGCTAATTGGTTGTTCTCAAGGCCCTGACTACTGCCGGTTTCTAGCCTCACAGAATGTTAGTTGCATTGACCTGATGGTTCTTGTCTAACTAATTAGATGGCTACAAAAAAAAGTGGTACTTTGGATCCTGCTTTAGCAACCATTACTGAATTCACTTTCTTGCCAATTCTTCGATGAAATGATAAATACCACCCTCATGTCTGTACGCTAAATGTGAAGCTACAGCCTGCAGCCAGTTAGCTTAGCCTAAAGACCTGAAACAGGGGGAAACAGCTAGTTTGGCTCTGTCCAATAGTAACAAAATATAAAAGCTAAAGCTAATTAATTAACCCATTAAATCTCCTTTGTTTAAAGCAAAATGTAAACATGACAAGTCATGGTTTTATGGGAGGTTATGTGCTAGATTAATTCATGGTGGCATTCACATCATAAAGGGTGGACAGGTTAGATTTCCATGTTGTCAACTTGCGAGCATTCACATACAGGATAACTCAAGATGGTTGTATGATTGTTAGTTGGCTGTGTGAGCATAAAAAATACTGCACAGTGACAATGTAACACATTCAATAAATCTGGGTTAAATAACCTTAAAGTGGACATATTATGCTTTTCCGTATTTTCTGTCATATCTACAATGTTATAATGTTGGATTTTCATGTTAAACGTGGCCAAAATTTCAAATATTGAGGTAAATGTATTTTAGACAAATCCCTGTCAGCTAAAACGTTCTGAACACTCCAGTTTCAACAGCAACTCTAAGCCGGCCTTCTATGATTGGTCGTCTGCTCTAGTTAGGCAGGTCTGGAGTTTTATTTTTTTTTCTTTTGCTGGTCATTTCTCCCCAATTTTAGGTGGACTTTACTGCTGGGACATGTCCGGTTGTGTAGTATTTGGTTTAGGAGCCTTTATTGTTGATTTTTCACAGTACATAGTGAATGCAGAAGCCATGGGCAGTATGAGAAAAATTTTTAACATTAAAACATGTTAACATGTTCTAGTACAAACACAAAATACAAGTATTATCCAGAAAATGCTAGATAATAGTTGCCCTTTAAATTATGGACTTTGGGAAGGGAGTGATATATTGATTCATTTTGATGTGTTCCACTTTCCACATTAATTGATCACTCTGATTATCTTTCTGATACCAGACACATTTGACAAGATGGCCACAAATACATCTCCATTATAAATTACTTTTAACAAGAAAGGATTTCTCAAGTTGCCAAGTCAATATGTTGTATGAATGTTTGTGAAAAACACATAAATGTTCATGAGCAATACCCTTAACACTTAAAGTTTTTGATCTTTTATCTACTGTTATCTACTTCCTTTGTCATTCTTATTATGGGTGCTGCCAGCATGCTGGGTTACTGAAATTGAATCGTATAGGCAAGCCATCCTGATAGCTAACTCCACTACAGCACCTACTATGGCAATTCCACTTTTCAAACTGTCAGTGCAATGGAAAAGACAAGACTGGATGGGCCTATATGATGAATGAGGGAGAGAGGAGAGAGCTGAGAGATTAAGGAATGGAGGAAAGCGGGAGGAAACAAGTAGGGAGAGGTTGAAGCAAAGGGGTGCAGAGAGGTAGCATGAGGAAAGGAGGTGGAAAATAATAAAGGTCTTTAATGTGGTGAAGAATGATTAATAATAAAGCAAACTAATGGAAGCAGAATGAATGGAGTAGGAGCAGTTACTGTGCTTTCTTGGTCCTGCACATTATCTCCCTCGTTTTTTTTCTTCTGCACACACACACACACACACACACACACACACACACACACACACACACACACACACACACACACACACACACACACACACACACACACACACACACACACACACACACACACATATACATGCAATCTGACAAAGATGGTTAGCCTAGGTGTTGCTAATGATGAAACGTGACTCTGCAGTCACATTCATTCTTCACATGTGACTGAATGCCCGCTTTGTTTTTCAAAAACGACGTCCTTTTCTGCAATACAGTTATATTTAAATTTCTGTACATCCATTTAGTAAATGTTTCACGGTGCATACATGCTTTAGGTAAGACGAAAACTTAAATATTTGGTAAACTATTAAAAAAGTAGGATAGAGGGAATGTGCCACGAAAGTAACTGCTACCGGTGAGCCCAAGCGCAACTCAGGGCGGAGAATCATCTACAGGCAGTTGTGTTTGATGTGTTATTCTGTGACAACACTGCCGGGGTTGTACGTATAGATCCCCCTTTCGTAGTTAGGGTTAGGATTAAAGGTTGGTTCAGGGGGGGAACAGATCTCGACGGTGAAACAGAGTTCTATACAACACCGGCATCTGTGCACGTGTCAAGAATGAACTGGACTAATAGCACACACTTTACAAATGTCAGGTTCACGTGAATGTTGTTTGGAAATAATAATTTAACATTTTAGACCTCGAATTTGGCTCTCCGTGAAAATAAGAGCCTATCGCCGTGCACGTGTATTTCGTTGCAATGGAAATTATAAAATAAATAAGATAATAAGTAATGTGGGGAAACATGGTGAAGATCGAATTTACAAACAAATGGTACTGATTGTAAAAGCACTCTAAGTAAAAGCTTGGACCACCTTTTTGAGTTTTAGGCGCAGAATGTCCAATTAAAGAGGTCACATGCGCGATTACTGCAGTTCAAACAAATGCAACCGTTCCATCAAGCGTGCAAATGATGCCTCACCTGAATCCGTATAACGTGGCCTGGCAAGGTCTCGGAAATAGTAGATGAAATCCAGGCAGTGTTCGTTCTGCACTTCCCCCTTCGAACAAAGATCTGACAGGAGTTCAAGTGCCTTTTGACAAATCTTTTCATCTCTGTCTCCAGGCATTTCCCACCAGCATCCTTATAAATGGAAGGTCTCTTATAGGCACCACCACCACCCAACTCCGCCCGCCTGACAGTCACCTATTCCACGCTACTCAGCACGGCTTCTGGAGTCAACTATGCACACCCTACCCACACGATGGAGTCGACGGAGACGCTCTCTATTGGAAAGAACGAAAAAACACTAGTCCAAGTGACCGAGAAAGCAAGATGCGTTTCCCACATGAGTTTTTTTTTTATGCAACATTCAGTCAAACGGTCTCCTCACACTGCTGCTCTGGTTGAAAGCCACCGGTTGAATCCACGCATCGCCACTGCGGCGTCGTGCGCTGTCCAGGGTGCTGAAATGTGCGCGCGCTTCAGAGCTGGACTCTTGCACAGAGAATCATTGCACCAGGCGGTCGTTGTCATCTAATGTCTTTACGCCTTCAAGCGGTAACAAGCTCAGGAAAAGTTGAGCAGCATTTACCTAAAGGGAGAAATAGCTGGATTTGAGAGCGGCTCTACCTGTAGCGAAATCCGATCACTTCTCCGCTACGACGAACCTGGTGTGGTTTTACGTGCATGCACGTGGCCAATCAGAGGATGACATGATTTTGTGTGTGTGTGTGTGTGTGTGTGTGTGTGTGTGTGTGTGTGTGTGTGTGTGTGTGTGTGTGTGTGAAAACAGTCAATTTCTGTTTATGCGAGGTATCACTCAGTAGCCGCGCATATAACGTTGCATGTGCACGTTTTGTGTGAGAGATCCTGTCTTTAGTTTGTTATTTTTTGTAGTCAATTAAATCGTTTCTTGATTGTAATCAACACCTCCATATATTTCTCATGGGACAATCAATGTCAATATTTCAAAGAGTGTACATCATTGTGCTCATTCCTGTATTCATTTACATAGCTGATCAGTTAGTCTTTCTAAAGGCACACAGTCAATTTCATCTATACTGAGTTCATTTCAGTGATTGACAAGTCCAGTAATTAGGGCATAGACTATGTGGTTTCAGGGTGCATGCCATTACACTTGAGTGTAGAAAGTAATAGCCTGAGTGTGCACACCACACCAAGTGACATATAATATGCTCTAGCCTAATCTTGACTGATAATCTCATGTATGATATAAAATGGTCCTTTGATGTAATGAAGACGTATAGTAATCATAATGTGGTTATTGGAAGAAAGAAAGTTCAAAGAGGATGCCAATAGAGGGAACAACAGTGTAACAGAATTGTATGTAAATACCTTTTATGAATATATCAGAGCTTCAGGATGTCCCACTTTTTCTGTTGATTTCAAAAGGGAAAAAAAGAGATACTAAGAGAAAGGGATGAGGGGATGAAAAAATGACTAAATTTGAATGCCGTGTTGGTGATTTAAATGCCTTTTCCACTAGCAAAAGTGTGTTTTCCATTCAAAAATCTTCTCACAGCGGTAAGTCAGCTTTCTTGGTGTCCATGGCAACTGTAAAAGACAGAAGGCACTCTTCGCCCATTTCTTCTCTCTTCTGTCAGCCACTCTTCTCCACACCACCCGTTAATGCTCCAGCATTTTATTTCCACTCAACCTTTTTCCCATTTTCATTTTATAATGTTTCCTCTTCTTTCCTTGCTGTCTTCTTTCATTGTAAACTACTCCCTAATATGTGTTAAATTCCATAACTCTCACTGTGTCTTTCACTCTCTGCATGCTTCTCTCCGTGTATGCCTTACTTATTTTCCTTTGCTCATGGACTAATGCATTTTTTTGTCCTCAGAGTGGTAAAAGGCCAATATGAAGAATGCGTACAAACATTGCATAGACTGCGTTCCCATAAGCTCTCTCCCAGCTCAGCATGGACTGCCACATGTCCTTACCGTGTTTAAGTTGGATGAGGATTGTGATCTAAATGAGGTAAAGGAAAATAAGAGAAGCAACTCAGTCTTGGCTTGAATGAGCTAAAACTATTGAGCCATCATCCAGTAGTCAACATCTGCCAGACATGCAGACACTTGCGATGTTACCTTTCAGAGCTGTTCTGGGGGAGCCTCTGTAATTGGCTGATTCTGTGAGTGTGCTGTTTCTAACCATAATTGCTTTGGGCTGTGTTTGGATTTGCAAGCTTCAAGACTCAAGTGTGTACACACATGCATACTAGGGCCGTAACGATACACCAAACCCACGATTTGGTTCGTATCACGATTTTTGACCCATGATTCGATACAAACCTCGATTCGCATATCGTTACAGCCCTAATGCATACAGTATAATGTACAGGACAAAGCATGCATAAAGTATTCTACACAAGTTTGCAAAACCATAAACATTTTGTTGAGTTAAATATACAGCAAACAAATGCATGTATATCATGTATACAATTAATTATATATTTGCAATTCATTAAGATTTGATTATGTCACAGATATGTTTGCTATATATACCATTACATGTTGGATGGAATTTACCG